>NW_026700480.1:0-71840 GCF_030435755.1 Ochotona princeps | reverse complement strand
CCTTGATTGAATTAGCTCTCACACCAATATTTGCGTCTAGAGCCTTTGCATTGAGGGCTATCTGAAAATGGCTGTGGCGCTGAAGTTGGCTGTGAATGTGGAGTTGGTGGCATGTGAAACCCGCATGTGGAGCATTCGTTTGTGTGGGATGCTCACCAAGGTTCATTTCAGTCCTAATCACTCAAAGGGCACTAAGCATAGAGTGTGAAAACTGAGTTTCCTTGAGAGCTGCTTGGAAACCTGATGGTGTGTGAAGTTAGTGAGCCAAATGGAGTTGTTCTCCCACAAGAACCACTCGGCTGATCCTTCTTCAATATGCACTTCACCAACATGCAGTGTTTCCTTGATTGAATTAGCTCTCACACCAATATTTGCGTCTAGAGCCTTTGCATTGAGGGCTATCTGAAAACAGCTGTGGCGCTGAAGTTGCCTGAGAATGTGGAGTTGGTGGCATGTGAAACCCGCATGTGGAGCATTCGTTTGTGTGGGATGCTCTACCAGGTTCATTCCTAGATAATGCCCTCAAAGGGCACTAAGCATAGAGTGTGAAAACTGAGTTTCCTTGAGAGCTGCTTGGAAGCCTGATGGTGTGTGAAGTTAGTGAGCCAAATGGAGTTGTTCTCCCACAAGAACCACTCGGCTGATCCTTCTTCAATATGCCCTTCACCAACATGCAGTGTTTCCTTGATTGAATTAGCTCTCACACCAATATTTGCGTCTAGAGCCTTTGCATTGAGGGCTATCTGAAAATGGCTGTGGCGCTGAAGTTACCTGTGAATGTGGAGTTGGTGGCATGTGAAACCCGCATGTGGAGCATTCGTTTGTGTGGGATGCTCTACCAGGTTCATTCCTAGATAATGCACTCAAAGGGCACTAAGCATAGAGTGTGAAAACTGAGTTTCCTTGAGAGCTGCTTGGAAGCCTGATGGTGTGTGAAGTTAGTGAGCCAAATGGAGTTGTTCTCCCACAAGAACCACTCGGCTGATCCTTCTTCAATATGCCCATCACCAACATGCTGTGTTTCCTTGATTGAATTAGCTCTCACACCAATATTTGCGTCTAGAGCCTTTACATTGAGGGCTATCTGAAAACGGCTGTGGCGCTGAAGTTGCCTGAGAATGTGGAGTTGGGGGCATGTGAAACCCGCATGTGGAGCATTCGTTTGTGTGGGATACTCACCAAGCTTCATTTCAGTCCTAGGCACTCAAAGGGCACTAAGCATAGAGTGTGAAAACTGAGTTTCCTTGAGAGCTGCTTGGAAGCCTGATGGTGTGTGAAGTTAGTGAGCCCAATGGAGTTGTTCTCCCACAAGAACCACTCGGCTGATCCTTCTTCAATATGCCCTTCACCAACATGCAGTGTTTCCTTGATTGAATTAGCTCTCACACCAATATTTGTGTCTAGAGCCTTTGCATTGAGGCTATCTGAAAACGGCTGTGACGCTGAAGTTGCCTGTGAAGGTGGAGTTGGTGGCATGTGAAACCCGCATGTGGAGCATTCGTTTGTGTGGGATGCTCACCAGGTTCATTCCTAGATAATGCACTCAAAGGGCACTAAGCATAGAGTGTGAAAACTGAGTTTCCTTGAGAGCTGCTTGGAAGCCTGATGGTGTGTGAAGTTAGTGAGCCAAATGGAGTTGTTCTCCCACAAGAACCACTCGGCTGATCCTTCTTCAATATGCCCTTCACCAACATGCAGTGTTTCCTTGATTGAATTAGCTCTCACACCAATATTTGCGTCTAGAGCCTTTGCATTGAGGGCTATCTGAAAACGGCTGTGGCGCTGCAGTTGCCTGTGAATGTGGAGTTGGTGACATGTGAAACCCGCATGTGGAGCATTCGTTTGTGTGGGATGCTCTACCAGGTTCATTCCTAGATAATGCACTCAAAGGGCACTAAGCATAGAGTGTGAAAACTGAGTTTCCTTGAGAGCTGCTTGGAAGCCTGATGGTGTGTGAAGTTAGTGAGCCAAATGGAATTGTTCTCTCTCAAGAACCACTCGGCTGATTCTTCTTCAATATGCCCATCACCAACATGCAGTGTTTCCTTGATTGAATTAGCTCTCACACCAATATTTGCGTCTAGATCCTTTGCATTGAGGGCTATCTGAAAACGGCTGTGGCGCTGAAGTTGCCTGTGAATGTGGAGTTGGGGGCATGTGAAACCCGCATGTGGAGCATTCGTTTGTGTGGGATATTCACCAAGATCATTTCAGTCCTAGGCACTCAAAGGGCACTAAGCATAGAGTGTGAAAACTGAGTTTCCTTGAGAGCTGCTTGGAAGCCTGATGGTGTGTGAAGTTAGTGAGCCAAATGGAGTTATTCTCCCACAAGAACCACTCGGCTGATCCTTCTTCAATATGCCCTTCACCAACATGCAGTGTTTCCTTGATTGAATTAGCTCTCTCCACCAATATTTGCGTCTAGAGCCTTTGCATTGTGGACTATCTGAAAACGGTTGTGGCGCTGAAGTTGCCTGAGAATGTGGAGTTGGTGGCATGTGAAACCCACATGTGGAGCATTCGTTTGTGTGGGATGCTCTACCAGGTTCATTCCAAGATAATGCCCTCAAAGGGCACTAAGCATAGAGTGTGAAAACTGAGTTTCCTTGAGAGCTGCTTGGAAGCCTGATGGTGTGTGAAGTTAGTGAGCCAAATGGAGTTGTTCTCCCACAAGAACCACTCGGCTGATCCTTCTTCAATATGCCCTTCACCAACATGCAGTGTTTCCTTGATTGAATTAGCTCTCACACCAATATTTGCGTCTAGAGCCTTTGCATTGAGGGCTATCTGAAAACGGCTGTGGCACTGATGTTACCTGTGAATGTGGAGTTGGTGGCATGTGAAACCCGCATGTGGAGCATTCGTTTGTGTGGGATGCTCACCAAGCTTCATTTCAGTCCTAGGCACTCAAAGGGCACTAAGCATAGAGTGTGAAAACTGAGTTTCCTTGAGAGCTGCTTGGAAGCCTGATGGTGTGTGAAGTTAGTGAGCCCAATGGAGTTGTTCTCCCACAAGAACCACTCGGCTGATCCTTCTTCAATATGCACTTCACCAACATGCAGTGTTTCCTTGATTGAATTAGCTCTCACACCAATATTTGCGTCTAGAGCCTTTGCATTGAGGGCTATCTAAAAACAGCTGTGGCGCTGAAGTTGCCTGAGAATGTGGAGTTGGTGGCATGTGAAACCCGCATGTGGAGCATTCGTTTGTGTGGTATGCTCTACCAGGTTCACTCCTAGATAATGCCCTCAAAGGCACTAAGCATAGAGTGTGAAAACTGAGTTTCCTTGAGAGCTGCTTGGAAGCCTGATGGTGTGTGAAGTTAGTGAGCCAAATGGAGTTGTTCTCCCACAAGAACCACTCGGCTGATCCTTCTTCAATATGCCCTTCACCAACATGCAGTGTTTCCTTGATTGAATTAGCTCTCACACCAATATTTGCGTCTAGAGCCTTTGCATTGAGGGCTATCTGAAAATGGCTGTGGCGCTGAAGTTGGCTGTGAATGTGGAGTTGGTGGCATGTGAAACCCGCATGTGGAGCATTCGTTTGTGTGGGATGCTCACCAAGGTTCATTTCAGTCCTAGGCACTCAAAGGGCACTAAGCATAGAGTGTGAACACTGAGTTTCCTTGAGAGCTGCTTGGAAACCTGATGGTGTGTGAAGTTAGTGAGCCAAATGGAGTTGTTCTCCCACAAGAACCACTCGGCTGATCCTTCTTCAATATGCCCTTCACCAACATGCAGTGTTTCCTTGATTGAATTAGCTCTCACACCAATATTTGCGTCTAGAGCCTTTGCATTGAGGGCTATCTGAAAATGGCTGTGGCGCTGAAGTTGCCTGTGAATGTGGAGTTGGTGGCATGTGAAACCCGCATGTGGAGCATTCGTTTGTGTGGGATGCTCTACAAGGTTCATTCCTAGATAATGCACTCAAAGGGAACTAAGCATAGAGTGTGAAAACTGAGTTTCCTTGAGAGCTGCTTGGAAGCCTGATGGTGTGTGAAGTTAGTGAGCCAAATGGAATTGTTCTCCCACAAGAACCACTCGGCTGATCCTTCTTCAATATGCCCTTCACCAACATGCAGTGTTTCCTTGATTGAATTAGCTCTCACACCAATATTTGCGTCTAGAGCCTTTACATTGAGGGCTATCTGAAAACGGCTGTGGCGTTGAAGTTGGCTGTGAATGTGGAGTTGGTGGCATGTGAAACCCGCATGTGCAGCATTCGTTTGTGTGATATTCACCAAGATCATTTCAGTCCTAGGCACTCAAAGGCACTAAGTATAGAGTGTGAAAACTGAGTTTCCTTGAGAGCTGCTTGGAAGCCTGATGGTGTGTGAAGTTAGTGAGCCAAATGGAGTTGTTCTCCCACAAGAACCACTCGGCTGATCCTTCTTCAATATGCCCTTCACCAACATGCAGTGTTTCCTTGATTGAATTAGCTCTCACACCAATATTTGCGTCTAGAGCCTTTGCATTGAGGGCTATCTGAAATTGGCTGTGGCGCTGAATTTGGCTGTGAATGTGGAGTTGGTGGCATGTGAAACCCGCATGTGGAGCATTCGTTTGTGTGGGATGCTCACCAAGCTTCATTTCAGTCCTAGGCACTCAAAGGGCACTAAGCATAGAGTGTGAAAACTGAGTTTCCTTGAGAGCTGCTTGCAAGCCTGATGGTGTGTGAAGTTAGTGAGCCAAATGGAGTTGTTCTCCCACAAGAACCACTCGGCTGATCCTTCTTCAATATGCCCTTCACCAACATGCAGTGTTTCCTTGATTGAATTAGCTCTCACACCAATATTTGCGTCTAGAGCCTTTGCATTGAGGGCTATCTGAAAACGGCTGTGGCGCTGAAGTTGCCTGAGAATGTGGAGTTGGTGGCATGTGAAACCCGCATGTGAAGCATTCGTTTGTGTGGGATGCTCTACCAGGTTCATTCCTAGATAATGCCCTCAAAGGGCACTAAGCATAGAGTGTGAAAACTGAGTTCCTTGAGAGCTGCTTGGAAGCCTGATGGTGTGTGAAGTTAGTGAGCCAAATGGAGTTGTTCTCCCACAAGAACCATTCGGCTGATCCTTCTTCAATATGCCCTTCACCAACATGCAGTGTTTCCTTGATTGAATTAGCTCTCACACCAATATTTGCGTCTAGAGCCTTTGCATTGAGGGCTATCTGAAAATGGCTGTGGAGCTGAAGTTACCTGTGAATGTGGAGTTGGTGGCATGTGAAACCCGCATGTGGAGCATTCGTTTGTGTGGGATGCTCTACCAGGTTCATTCCTAGATAATGCACTCAAAGGGCACTAAGCATAGAGTGTGAAAACTGAGTTTCCTTGAGAGCTGCTTGGAAGCCTGATGGTGTGTGAAGTTAGTGAGCCAAATGGAGTTGTTCTCCCACAAGAACCACTCGGCTGATCCTTCTTCAATATGCCCTTCACCAACATGCAGTGTTTCCTTGATTGAATTAGCTCTCACACCAATATTTGCGTCTAGAGCCTTTACATTGAGGGCTATCTGAAAACGGCTGTGGCGCTGAAGTTGCCTGAGAATGTGGAGTTGGGGGCATGTGAAACCCGCATGTGCAGCATTCGTTTGTGTGGGATACTCACCAAGCTTCATTTCAGTCCTAGGCACTCAAAGGGCACTAAGCATAGAGTGTGAAAACTGAGTTTCCTTGAGAGCTGCTTGGAAGCCTGATGGTGTGTGAAGTTAGTGAGCCCAATGGAGTTGTTCTCCCACAAGAACCACTCGGCTGATCCTTCTTCAATATGCCCTTCACCAACATGCAGTGTTTCCTTGATTGAATTAGCTCTCACACCAATATTTGTGTCTAGAGCCTTTGCATTGAGGGCTATCTGAAAACGGCTGTGACGCTGAAGTTGCCTGTGAAGGTGGAGTTGGTGGCATGTGAAACCCGCATGTGGAGCATTCGTTTGTGTGGGATGCTCACCAGGTTCATTCCTAGATAATGCACTCAAAGGGCACTAAGCAAAGAGTGTGAAAACTGAGTTTCCTTGAGAGCTGCTTTGAAGCCTGATGGTGTGTGAAGTTAGTGAGCCAAATGGAGTTGTTCTCCCACAAGAACCACTCGGCTGATCCTTCTTCAATATGCCCTTCACCAACATGCAGTGTTTCCTTGATTGAATTAGCTCTCACACCAATATTTGCGTCTAGAGCCTTTGCATTGAGGGCTATCTGAAAACGGCTGTGGCGCTGCAGTTGCCTGTGAATGTGGAGTTGGTGACATGTGAAACCCGCATGTGGAGCATTCGTTTGTGTGGGATGCTCTACCAGGTTCATTCCTAGATAATGCACTCAAAGGGCACTAAGCATAGAGTGTGAAAACTGAGTTTCCTTGAGAGCTGCTTGGAAGCCTGATGGTGTGTGAAGTTAGTGAGCCAAATGGAATTGTTCTCTCTCAAGAACCACTCGGCTGATTCTTCTTCAATATGCCCATCACCAACATGCAGTGTTTTCTTGATTGAATTAAGCTCTCACACCAATATTTGCGTCTAGAGCCTTTGCATTGAGGGCTATCTGAAAACGGCTGTGGCGCTGAAGTTGCCTGTGAATGTGGAGTTGGGGGCATGTGAAACCCGCATGTGGAGCATTCGTTTGTGTGGGATATTCACCAAGATCATTTCAGTCCTAGGCACTCAAAGGCACTAAGCATAGAGTGTGAAAACTGAGTTTCCTTGAGAGCTGCTTGGAAGTCTGATGGTGTGTGAAGTTAGTGAGCCAGATGGAGTTGTTCTCCCACAAGAACCACTCGGCTGATCCTTCTTCAATATGCCCTTCACCAACATGCAGTGTTTCCTTGATTGAATTAGCTCTCACACCAATATTTGCGTCTAGAGCCTTTGCATTGAGGGCTATCTGAAAACGGCTGTGGCGCTGAAGTTGCCTGTGAATGTGGAGTTGGTGGCATGTGAAACCCGCATGTGGAGCATTCGTTTGTGTCGGATGCTCTACCAGGTTCATTCCTAGATAATGCACTCAAAGGGCACTAAGCATAGAGTGTGAAAACTGAGTTTCCTTGAGAGCTGCTTGGAAGCCTGATGGTGTGTGAAGTTAGTGAGCCAAATGGAGTTGTTCTCCCACAAGAACCACTCGGCTGATCCTTCTTCAATATGCACTTCACCAACATGCAGTGTTTCCTTGATTGAATTAGCTCTCACACCAATATTTGCGTCTAGAGCCTTTGCATTGAGGGCTATCTGAAAACAGCTGTGGCGCTGAAGTTGCCTGTGAATGTGGAGTTGGTGGCATGTGAAACCCGCATGTGGAGCATTCGTTTGTGTGGGATGCTCTACCAGGTTCACTCCTAGATAATGCCCTCAAAGGGCACTAAGCATAGAGTGTGAAAACTGAGTTTCCTTGAGAGCTGCTTGGAAGCCTGATGGTGTGTGAAGTTAGTGAGCCAAATGGAGTTGTTCTCCCACAAGAACCACTCGTCTGATCCTTCTTCAATATGCCCTTCACCAACATGCAGTGTTTCCTTGATTGAATTAGCTCTCACACCAATATTTGCGTCTAGAGCCTTTGCATTGAGGGCTATCTGAAAATGGCTGTGGCCCTGACGTTTCCTGTGAATGTGGAGTTGGTGGCATGTGAAACCCGCATGTGGAGCATTCGTTTGTGTGGGATGCTCACCAAGCTTCATTTCAGTCCTAGGCACTCAAAGGGCACTAAGCATAGAGTGTGAACACTGAGTTTCCTTGAGAGCTGCTTGGAAACCTGATGGTGTGTGAAGTTAGTGAGCCAAATGGAGTTGTTCTCCCACAAGAACCACTCGGCTGATCCTTCTTCAATATGCACTTCACCAACATGCAGTGTTTCCTTGATTGAATTAGCTCTCACACCAATATTTGCGTCTAGAGCCTTTGCATTGAGGGCTATCTGAAAACGGCTGTGGCGCTGAAGTTGCCTGTGAATGTGGAGTTGGGGGCATGTGAAACCCGCATGTGGAGCATTCGTTTGTGTGGGATATTCACCAAGATCATTTCAGTCCTAGGCACTCAAAGGGCACTAAGCATAGAGTGTGAAAACTGAGTTTCCTTGAGAGCTGCTTGGAAGTCTGATGGTGTGTGAAGTTAGTGAGCCAGATGGAGTTGTTCTCCCACAAGAACCACTCGGCTGATCCTTCTTCAATATGCCCTTCACCAACATGCAGTGTTTCCTTGATTGAATTAGCTCTCACACCAATATTTGCGTCTAGAGCCTTTGCATTGAGGGCTATCTGAAAACGGCTGTGGCGCTGAAGTTGCCTGTGAATGTGGAGTTGGTGGCATGTGAAACCCGCATGTGGAGCATTCGTTTGTGTCGGATGCTCTACCAGGTTCATTCCTAGATAATGCACTCAAAGGGCACTAAGCATAGAGTGTGAAAACTGAGTTTCCTTGAGAGCTGCTTGGAAGCCTGATGGTGTGTGAAGTTAGTGAGCCAAATGGAGTTGTTCTCCCACAAGAACCACTCGGCTGATCCTTCTTCAATATGCACTTCACCAACATGCAGTGTTTCCTTGATTGAATTAGCTCTCACACCAATATTTGCGTCTAGAGCCTTTGCATTGAGGGCTATCTGAAAACAGCTGTGGCGCTGAAGTTGCCTGAGAATGTGGAGTTGGTGGCATGTGAAACCCGCATGTGGAGCATTCGTTTGTGTGGGATGCTCTACCAGGTTCACTCCTAGATAATGCCCTCAAAGGGCACTAAGCATAGAGTGTGAAAACTGAGTTTCCTTGAGAGCTGCTTGGAAGCCTGATGGTGTGTGAAGTTAGTGAGCCAAATGGAGTTGTTCTCCCACAAGAACCACTCGGCTGATCCTTCTTCAATATGCCCTTCACCAACATGCAGTGTTTCCTTGATTGAATTAGCTCTCACACCAATATTTGCGTCTAGAGCCTTTGCATTGAGGGCTATCTGAAAATGGCTGTGGCCCTGAAGTTTCCTGTGAATGTGGAGTTGGTGGCATGTGAAACCCGCATGTGGAGCATTCGTTTGTGTGGGATGCTCACCAAGCTTCATTTCAGTCCTAGACACTCAAAGGGCACTAAGCATAGAGTGTGAACACTGAGTTTCCTTGAGAGCTGCTTGGAAACCTGATGGTGTGTGAAGTTAGTGAGCCAAATGGAGTTGTTCTCCCACAAGAACCACTCGGCTGATCCTTCTTCAATATGCACTTCACCAACATGCAGTGTTTCCTTGATTGAATTAGCTCTCACACCAATATTTGCGTCTAGAGCCTTTGCATTGAGGGCTATCTGAAAACGGCTGTGGCGCTGCAGTTGCCTGTGAATGTGGAGTTGGTGGCATGTGAAACCCGCATGTGCAGCATTCGTTTGTGTGGGATACTCACCAAGCTTCATTTCAGTCCTAGGCACTCAAAGGGCACTAAGCATAGAGTGTGAAAACTGAGTTTCCTTGAGAGCTGCTTGGAAGCATGATGGTGTGTGAAGTTAGTGAGCCCAATGGAGTTGTTCTCCCACAAGAACCACTCGGCTGATCCTTCTTCAATATGCCCTTCACCAACATGCAGTGTTTCCTTGATTGAATTAGCTCTCACACCAATATTTGTGTCTAGAGCCTTTGCATTGAGGGCTATCTGAAAACGGCTGTGACGCTGAAGTTGCCTGTGAAGGTGGAGTTGGTGGCATGTGAAACCCGCATGTGGAGCATTCGTTTGTGTGGGATGCTCACCAGGTTCATTCCTAGATAATGCACTCAAAGGGCACTAAGCAAAGAGTGTGAAAACTGAGTTTCCTTGAGAGCTGCTTTGAAGCCTGATGGTGTGTGAAGTTAGTGAGCCAAATGGAGTTGTTCTCCCACAAGAACCACTCGGCTGATCCTTCTTCAATATGCCCTTCACCAACATGCAGTGTTTCCTTGATTGAATTAGCTCTCACACCAATATTTGCGTCTAGAGCCTTTGCATTGAGGGCTATCTGAAAACGGCTGTGGCGCTGCAGTTGCCTGTGAATGTGGAGTTGGTGACATGTGAAACCCGCATGTGGAGCATTCGTTTGTGTGGGATGCTCTACCAGGTTCATTCCTAGATAATGCACTCAAAGGGCACTAAGCATAGAGTGTGAAAACTGAGTTTCCTTGAGAGCTGCTTGGAAGCCTGATGGTGTGTGAAGTTAGTGAGCCAAATGGAATTGTTCTCTCTCAAGAACCACTCGGCTGATTCTTCTTCAATATGCCCATCACCAACATGCAGTGTTTCCTTGATTGAATTAGCTCTCACACCAATATTTGCGTCTAGAGCCTTTGCATTGAGGGCTATCTGAAAACGGCTGTGGCGCTGAAGTTGCCTGTGAATGTGGAGTTGGGGGCATGTGAAACCCGCATGTGGAGCATTCGTTTGTGTGGGATATTCACCAAGATCATTTCAGTCCTAGGCACTCAAAGGGCACTAAGCATAGAGTGTGAAAACTGAGTTTCCTTGAGAGCTGCTTGGAAGCCTGATGGTGTGTGAAGTTAGTGAGCCAAATGGAGTTGTTCTCCCACAAGAACCACTCGGCTGATCCTTCTTCAATATGCCCTTCACCAACATGCAGTGTTTCCTTGATTGAATTAGCTCTCACACCAATATTTGCGTCTAGAGCCTTTGCATTGAGGGCTATCTGAAAACGGCTGTGGCGCTGAAGTTGCCTGTGAATGTGGAGTTGGTGGCATGTGAAACCCGCATGTGGAGCATTCGTTTGTGTCGGATGCTCTACCAGGTTCATTCCTAGATAATGCACTCAAAGGGCACTAAGCATAGAGTGTGAAAACTGAGTTTCCTTGAGAGCTGCTTGGAAGCCTGATGGTGTGTGAAGTTAGTGAGCCAAATGGAGTTGTTCTCCCACAAGAACCACTCGGCTGATCCTTCTTCAATATGCACTTCACCAACATGCAGTGTTTCCTTGATTGAATTAGCTCTCACACCAATATTTGCGTCTAGAGCCTTTGCATTGAGGGCTATCTGAAAACAGCTGTGGCGCTGAAGTTGCCTGTGAATGTGGAGTTGGTGGCATGTGAAACCCGCATGTGGAGCATTCGTTTGTGTGGGATGCTCTACCAGGTTCACTCCTAGATAATGCCCTCAAAGGGCACTAAGCATAGAGTGTGAAAACTGAGTTTCCTTGAGAGCTGCTTGGAAGCCTGATGGTGTGTGAAGTTAGTGAGCCAAATGGAGTTGTTCTCCCACAAGAACCACTCGTCTGATCCTTCTTCAATATGCCCTTCACCAACATGCAGTGTTTCCTTGATTGAATTAGCTCTCACACCAATATTTGCGTCTAGAGCCTTTGCATTGAGGGCTATCTGAAAATGGCTGTGGCCCTGACGTTTCCTGTGAATGTGGAGTTGGTGGCATGTGAAACCCGCATGTGGAGCATTCGTTTGTGTGGGATGCTCACCAAGCTTCATTTCAGTCCTAGGCACTCAAAGGGCACTAAGCATAGAGTGTGAACACTGAGTTTCCTTGAGAGCTGCTTGGAAACCTGATGGTGTGTGAAGTTAGTGAGCCAAATGGAGTTGTTCTCCCACAAGAACCACTCGGCTGATCCTTCTTCAATATGCACTTCACCAACATGCAGTGTTTCCTTGATTGAATTAGCTCTCACACCAATATTTGCGTCTAGAGCCTTTGCATTGAGGGCTATCTGAAAACGGCTGTGGCGCTGAAGTTGCCTGTGAATGTGGAGTTGGGGGCATGTGAAACCCGCATGTGGAGCATTCGTTTGTGTGGGATATTCACCAAGATCATTTCAGTCCTAGGCACTCAAAGGGCACTAAGCATAGAGTGTGAAAACTGAGTTTCCTTGAGAGCTGCTTGGAAGTCTGATGGTGTGTGAAGTTAGTGAGCCAGATGGAGTTGTTCTCCCACAAGAACCACTCGGCTGATCCTTCTTCAATATGCCCTTCACCAACATGCAGTGTTTCCTTGATTGAATTAGCTCTCACACCAATATTTGCGTCTAGAGCCTTTGCATTGAGGGCTATCTGAAAACGGCTGTGGCGCTGAAGTTGCCTGTGAATGTGGAGTTGGTGGCATGTGAAACCCGCATGTGGAGCATTCGTTTGTGTCGGATGCTCTACCAGGTTCATTCCTAGATAATGCACTCAAAGGGCACTAAGCATAGAGTGTGAAAACTGAGTTTCCTTGAGAGCTGCTTGGAAGCCTGATGGTGTGTGAAGTTAGTGAGCCAAATGGAGTTGTTCTCCCACAAGAACCACTCGGCTGATCCTTCTTCAATATGCACTTCACCAACATGCAGTGTTTCCTTGATTGAATTAGCTCTCACACCAATATTTGCGTCTAGAGCCTTTGCATTGAGGGCTATCTGAAAACAGCTGTGGCGCTGAAGTTGCCTGAGAATGTGGAGTTGGTGGCATGTGAAACCCGCATGTGGAGCATTCGTTTGTGTGGGATGCTCTACCAGGTTCACTCCTAGATAATGCCCTCAAAGGGCATTAAGCATAGAGTGTGAAAACTGAGTTTCCTTGAGAGCTGCTTGGAAGCCTGATGGTGTGTGAAGTTAGTGAGCCAAATGGAGTTGTTCTCCCACAAGAACCACTCGGCTGATCCTTCTTCAATATGCCCTTCACCAACATGCAGTGTTTCCTTGATTGAATTAGCTCTCACACCAATATTTGCGTCTAGAGCCTTTGCATTGAGGGCTATCTGAAAATGGCTGTGGCCCTGAAGTTTCCTGTGAATGTGGAGTTGGTGGCATGTGAAACCCGCATGTGGAGCATTCGTTTGTGTGGGATGCTCACCAAGCTTCATTTCAGTCCTAGACACTCAAAGGGCACTAAGCATAGAGTGTGAACACTGAGTTTCCTTGAGAGCTGCTTGGAAACCTGATGGTGTGTGAAGTTAGTGAGCCAAATGGAGTTGTTCTCCCACAAGAACCACTCGGCTGATCCTTCTTCAATATGCACTTCACCAACATGCAGTGTTTCCTTGATTGAATTAGCTCTCACACCAATATTTGCGTCTAGAGCCTTTGCATTGAGGGCTATCTGAAAACGGCTGTGGCGCTGCAGTTGCCTGTGAATGTGGAGTTGGTGGCATGTGAAACCCGCATGTGCAGCATTCGTTTGTGTGGGATGCTCTACAAGGTTCATTCCTAGATAATGCACTCAAAGGGAACTAAGCATAGAGTGTGAAAACTGAGTTTCCTTGAGAGCTGCTTGGAAGCCTGATGGTGTGTGAAGTTAGTGAGCCAAATGGAATTGTTCTCCCACAAGAACCACTCGGCTGATTCTTCTTCAATATGCCCTTCACCAACATGCAGTGTTTCCTTGATTGAATTAGCTCTCACACCAATATTTGCGTCTAGAGCCTTTACATTGAGGGCTATCTGAAAACGGCTGTGGCGCTGAAGTTGCCTGTGAATGTGGAGTTGGTGGCATGTGAAACCCGCATGTGCAGCATTCGTTTGTGTGGGATATTCACCAAGATCATTTCAGTCCTAGGCACTCAAAGGCACTAAGTATAGAGTGTGAAAACTGAGTTTCCTTGAGAGCTGCTTGGAAGCCTGATGGTGTGTGAAGTTAGTGAGCCAAATGGAGTTGTTCTCCCACAAGAACCACTCGGCTGATCCTTCTTCAATATGCCCTTCACCAACATGCAGTGTTTCCTTGATTGAATTAGCTCTCACACCAATATTTGCGTCTAGAGCCTTTGCATTGAGGGTTATCTGAAAATGGCTGTGGCGCTGAAGTTGCCTGTGAATGTGGAGTTGGTGGCATGTGAAACCCGCATGTGGAGCATTCGTTTGTGTGGGATGCTCTACCAGGTTCACTCCTAGATAATGCCCTCAAAGGGCACTAAGCATAGAGTGTGAAAACTGAGTTTCCTTGAGAGCTGCTTGGAAGCCTGATGGTGTGTGAAGTTAGTGAGCCAAATGGAGTTGTTCTCCCACAAGAACCACTCGGCTGATCCTTCTTCAATATGCCCTTCACCAACATGCAGTGTTTCCTTGATTGAATTAGCTCTCACACCAATATTTGCGTCTAGAGCCTTTGCATTGAGGGCTATCTGAAAATGGCTGTGGCCCTGAAGTTTCCTGTGAATGTGGAGTTGGTGGCATGTGAAACCCGCATGTGGAGCATTCGTTTGTGTGGGATGCTCACCAAGCTTCATTTCAGTCCTAGGCACTCAAAGGGCACTAAGCATAGAGTGTGAACACTGAGTTTCCTTGAGAGCTGCTTGGAAACCTGATGGTGTGTGAAGTTAGTGAGCCAAATGGAGTTGTTCTCCCACAAGAACCACTCGGCTGATCCTTCTTCAATATGCACTTCACCAACATGCAGTGTTTCCTTGATTGAATTAGCTCTCACACCAATATTTGCGTCTAGAGCCTTTGCATTGAGGGCTATCTGAAAACGGCTGTGGCGCTGCAGTTGCCTGTGAATGTGGAGTTGGTGGCATGTGAAACCCGCATGTGCAGCATTCGTTTGTGTGGGATGCTCTACAAGGTTCATTCCTAGATAATGCACTCAAAGGGAACTAAGCATAGAGTGTGAAAACTGAGTTTCCTTGAGAGCTGCTTGGAAGCCTGATGGTGTGTGAAGTTAGTGAGCCAAATGGAATTGTTCTCCCACAAGAACCACTCGGCTGATTCTTCTTCAATATGCCCTTCACCAACATGCAGTGTTTCCTTGATTGAATTAGCTCTCACACCAATATTTGCGTCTAGAGCCTTTACATTGAGGGCTATCTGAAAACGGCTGTGGCGCTGAAGTTGCCTGTGAATGTGGAGTTGGTGGCATGTGAAACCCGCATGTGCAGCATTCGTTTGTGTGGGATATTCACCAAGATCATTTCAGTCCTAGGCACTCAAAGGCACTAAGTATAGAGTGTGAAAACTGAGTTTCCTTGAGAGCTGCTTGGAAGCCTGATGGTGTGTGAAGTTAGTGAGCCAAATGGAGTTGTTCTCCCACAAGAACCACTCGGCTGATCCTTCTTCAATATGCCCTTCACCAACATGCAGTGTTTCCTTGATTGAATTAGCTCTCACACCAATATTTGCGTCTAGAGCCTTTGCATTGAGGGCTATCTGAAAATGGCTGTGGCGCTGAAGTTGCCTGTGAATGTGGAGTTGGTGGCATGTGAAACCCGCATGTGGAGCATTCGTTTGTGTGGGATGCTCACCAAGCTTCATTTCAGTCCTAGGCACTCAAAGGGCACTAAGCATAGAGTGTGAAAACTGAGTTTCCTTGAGAGCTGCTTGGAAGCCTGATGGTGTGTGAAGTTAGTGAGCCAAATGGAGTTGTTCTCCCACAAGAACCACTCGGCTGATCCTTCTTCAATATGCCCTTCACCAACATGCAGTGTTTCCTTGATTGAATTAGCTCTCACACCAATATTTGCGTCTAGAGCCTTTGCATTGAGGGCTATCTGAAAACGGCTGTGGCGCTGAAGTTGCCTGAGAATGTGGAGTTGGTGGCATGTGAAACCCGCATGTGGAGCATTCGTTTGTGTGGGATGCTCTACCAGGTTCATTCCTAGATAATGCACTCAAAGGGCACTAAGCATAGAGTATGAAAACTGAGTTACCTTGAGAGCTGCTTGGAAGCCTGATGGTGTGTGAAGTTAGTGAGCCAAATGGAGTTGTTCTCCCACAAGAACCACTCAGCTGATCCTTCTTCAATATGCCCTTCACCAACATGCAGTGTTTCCTTGATTGAATTAGCTCTCACACCAATATTTGCGTCTAGAGCCTTTGCATTGAGGGCTATCTGAAAATGGCTGTGGCGCTGAAGTTACCTGTGAATGTGGAGTTGGTGGCATGTGAAACCCGCATGTGGAGCATTCGTTTGTGTGGGATGCTCTACCAGGTTCATTCCTAGATAATGCACTCAAAGGGCACTAAGCATAGAGTGTGAAAACTGAGTTTCCTTGAGAGCTGCTTGGAAGCCTGATGGTGTGTGAAGTTAGTGAGCCAAATGGAGTTGTTCTCCCACAAGAACCACTCGGCTGATCCTTCTTCAATATGCCCATCACCAACATGCAGTGTTTCCTTGATTGAATTAGCTCTCACACCAATATTTGCGTCTAGAGCCTTTACATTGAGGGCTATCTGAAAACGGCTGTGGCGCTGAAGTTGCCTGAGAATGTGGAGTTGGGGGCATGTGAAACCCGCATGTGCAGCATTCGTTTGTGTGGGATACTCACCAAGCTTCATTTCAGTCCTAGGCACTCAAATGGCACTAAGCATAGAGTGTGAAAACTGAGTTTCCTTGAGAGCTGCTTGGAAGCCTGATGGTGTGTGAAGTTAGTGAGCCAGATGGAGTTGTTCTCCCACAAGAACCACTCGGCTGATCCTTCTTCAATATGCCCTTCACCAACATGCACTGTTTCCTTGATTGAATTAGCTCTCACACCAATATTTGCGTCTAGAGCCTTTGCATTGAGGGCTATCTGAAAATGGCTGTGGCGCTGAAGTTGCCTGTGAAGGTGGAGTTGGTGGCAGGTGAAACCCGCATGTGGAGCATTCGTTTGTGTGGGATGCTCACCAGGTTCATTCCTAGATAATGCACTCAAAGGGCACTAAGCATAGAGTGTGAAAACTGAGTTTCCTTGAGAGCTGCTTGGAAGCCTGATGGTGTGTGAAGTTAGTGAGCCAAATGGAGTTGTTCTCCCACAAGAACCACTCGGCTGATCCTTCTTCAATATGCCCTTCACCAACATGCAGTGTTTCCTTGATTGAATTAGCTCTCACACCAATATTTGCGTCTAGAGCCTTTGCATTGAGGGCTATCTGAAAACGGCTGTGGCGCTGCAGTTGCCTGTGAATGTGGAGTTGGTGACATGTGAAACCCGCATGTGGAGCATTCGTTTGTGTGGGATGCTCTACCAGGTTTATTCCTAGATAATGCACTCAAAGGGCACTAAGCATAGAGTGTGAAAACTGAGTTTCCTTGAGAGCTGCTTGGAAGCCTGATGGTGTGTGAAGTTAGTGAGCCAAATGGAATTGTTCTCTCTCAAGAACCACTCGGCTGATTCTTCTTCAATATGCCCATCACCAACATGCAGTGTTTCCTTGATTGAATTAGCTCTCACACCAATATTTGCGTCTAGAGCCTTTGCATTGAGGGCTATCTGAAAACGGCTGTGGCGCTGAAGTTGCCTGTGAATGTGGAGTTGGGGGCATGTGAAACCCGCATGTGGAGCATTCGTTTGTGTGGGATATTCACCAAGATCATTTCAGTCCTAGGCACTCAAAGGGCACTAAGCATAGAGTGTGAAAACTGAGTTTCCTTGAGAGCTGCTTGGAAGCCTGATGGTGTGTGAAGTTAGTGAGCGAAATGGAGTTATTCTCCCACAAGAACCACTCGGCTGATCCTTCTTCAATATGCCCTTCACCAACATGCAGTGTTTCCTTGATTGAATTAGCTCTCACACCAATATTTGCGTCTAGAGCCTTTGCATTGAGGGCTATCTGAAAACGGCTGTGGCGCTGAAGTTGCCTGAGAATGTGGAGTTGATGGCATGTGAAACCCGCATGTGGAGCATTCGTTTGTGTGGGATGCTCACCAAGCTTCATTTCAGTCCTAGGCACTCAAAGGGCACTAAGCATAGAGTGTGAAAACTGAGGTTCCTTGAGAGCTGCTTGGAAGCCTGATGGTGTGTGAAGTTAATGAGCCAAATGGAGTTGTTCTCCCACAAGAACCACTCGGCTGATCCTTCTTCAATATGCCCTTCACCAACATGCAGTGTTTCCTTGATTGAATTAGCTCTCACACCAATATTTGCGTCTAGAGCCTTTGCATTGAGGGCTATCTGAAAACGGCTGTGGCGCTGAAGTTGCCTGAGAATGTGGAGTTGGTGGCATGTGAAACCCGCATGTGGAGCATTCGTTTGTGTGGGATGCTCTACCAGGTTCATTCCTAGATAATGCCCTCAAAGGGCACTAAGCATAGAGTGTGAAAACTGAGTTTCCTTGAGAGCTGCTTGGAAGCCTGATGGTGTGTGAAGTTAGTGAGCCAGATAGAGTTGTTCTCCCACAAGAACCACTCGGCTGATCCTTCTTCAATATGCCCTTCACCAACATGCAGTGTCTCCTTGATTGAATTAGCTCTCACACCAATATTTGCGTCTAGAGCCTTTGCACTGAGGGCTATCTGAAAACGGCTGTGGCGCTGAAGTTGCCTGAGAATGTGGAGTTGGTGGCATGTGAAACCCCCATGTGCAGCATTCGTTTGTGTGGGATGCTCTACCAGGTTCATTCCTAGATAATGCCCTCAAAGGGCACTAAGCATAGAGTGTGAAAACTGAGTTTCCTTGAGAGCTGCTTGGAAGCCTGATGGTGTGTGAAGTTAGTGAGCCAAATGGAGTTGTTCTCCCACAAGAACCACTCGGCTGATCCTTCTTCAATATGCCCTTCACCAACATGCAGTGTTTCCTTGATTGAATTAGCTCTCACACCAATATTTGCGTCTAGAGCCCTTGCATTGAGGGCTATCTGAAAACGGCTGTGGCGCTGAAGTTGCCTGAGAATGTGGAGTTGGTGGCATGTGAAACCCGCATGTGGAGCATTCGTTTGTGTGGGATGCTCTACCAGGTTCATTCCTAGATAATGCACTCAAAGGGCACTAAGCATAGAGTGTGAAAACTGAGTTTCCTTGAGAGCTGCTTGGAAGCCTGATGGTGTGTGAAGTTAGTGAGCCAAATGGAGTTGTTCTCCCACAAGAACCACTTGGCTGATACTTCTTCAGTATGCCCTTCACCAACATGCAGTGTTTCCTTGATTGAATTAGCTCTCACACCAATATTTGCACCTAGATCCTTTGCATTGAGGGCTATCTGAAAACGGCTGTGGCGCTGAAGTTGCCTGAGAATGTGGAGTTGGTGGCATGTGAAACCCGCATGTGGAGCATTCGTTTGTGTGGGATGCTCTACCAGGTTCATTCCTAGATAATGCACTCAAAGGGCACTAAGCATAGAGTGTGAAAACTGAGTTTCCTTGAGAGCTGCTTGGAAGCCTGATGGTGTGTGAAGTTAGTGAGCCAAATGGAGTTGTTCTCCCACAAGAACCACTCGGCTGATCCTTCTTCAATATGCCCTTCACCAACATGCAGTGTTTCCTTGATTGAATTAGCTCTCACACCAATATTTGCGTCTAGAGCCTTTGCATTGAGGGCTATCTGAAAACGGCTGTGGCGCTGCAGTTGCCTGTGAATATGGAGTTGGTGACATGTGAAACCCGCATGTGGAGCATTCGTTTGTGTGGGATGCTCTACCAGGTTTATTCCTAGATAATGCACTCAAAGGGCACTAAGCATAGAGTGTGAAAACTGAGTTTCCTTGAGAGCTGCTTGGAAGCCTGATGGTGTGTGAAGTTAGTGAGCCAAATGGAATTGTTCTCTCTCAAGAACCACTCGGCTGATTCTTCTTCAATATGCCCATCACCAACATGCAGTGTTTCCTTGATTGAATTAGCTCTCACACCAATATTTGCATCTAGAGCCTTTGCATTGAGGGCTATCTGAAAACGGCTGTGGCGCTGAAGTTGCCTGTGAATGTGGAGTTGATGGCATGTGAAACCCGCATGTGGAGCATTCATTTGTGTGGGATGCTCTACCAGGTTCATTCCTAGATAATGCACTCAAAGGGCACTAAGAAAAGAGTGTGAAAACTGAGTTTCCTTGAGAGCTGCTTGGAAGCCTGATGGTGTGTGAAGTTAGTGAGCCAAATGGAGTTGTTCTCCCACAAGAACCACTCGGCTGATCCTTCTTCAATATGCCCATCACCAACATGCAGTGTTTCCTTGATTGAATTAGCTCTCACACCAATATTTGCGTCTAGAGCCTTTGCATTGAGGGCTATCTGAAAACGGCTGTGGCGCTGAAGTTGCCTGTGAATGTGGAGTTGGTGGCATGTGAAACCCGCATGTGGAGCATTCGTTTGTGTGGGATATTCACCAAGATCATTTCAGTCCTAGGCACTCAAAGGGCACTAAGCATAGAGTATGAAAACATTTTCCTTGAGAGCTGCTTGGAAGCCTGATGGTGTGTGAAGTTAGTGAGCCAAATGGAGTTATTCTCCCACAAGAACCACTCGGCTGATCCTTCTTCAATATGCCCTTCACCAACATGCAGTGTTTCCTTGATTGAATTAGCTCTCACACCAATATTTGGGTCTAGAGCCTTTGCATTGAGGGCTATCTGAAAACGGCTGTGGCGCTGAAGTTGGCTGTGAATGTGGAGTTGGTGGCATGTGAAACCCGCATGTGGAGCATTCGTTTGTGTGGGATGCTCACCAAGCTTCATTTCAGTCCTAGGCACTCAAAGGGCACTAAGCATAGAGTGTGAAAACTGAGGTTCCTTGAGAGCTGCTTGGAAGCCTGATGGTGTGTGAAGTTAATGAGCCAAATGGAGTTGTTCTCCCACAAGAACCACTCGGCTGATCCTTCTTCAATATGCCCTTCACCAACATGCAGTGTTTCCTTGATTGAATTAGCTCTCACACCAATATTTGCGTCTAGAGCCTTTGCATTGAGGGCTATCTGAAAACGGCTGTGGCGCTGAAGTTGCCTGAGAATGTGGAGTTGGTGGCATGTGAAACCCGCATGTGGAGCATTCATTTGTGTGGGATGCTCACCAAGCTTCATTTCAGTCCTAGGCACTCAAAGGGCACTAAGCATAGAGTGTGAAAACTGAGTTTCCTTGAGAGCTGCTTGGAAGCCTGATGGTGTGTGAAGTTAGTGAGCCAAATGGAGTTGTTCTCCCACAAGAACCACTCGGCTGATCCTTCTTCAATATGCCCTTCACCAACATGCAGTGTTTCCTTGATTGAATTAGCTCTCACACCAATATTTGCGTCTAGAGCCTTTGCATTGAGGGCTATCTGAAAACGGCTGTGGCGCTGAAGTTGCCTGAGAATGTGGAGTTGGTGGCATGTGAAACCCGCATGTGGAGCATTGGTTTGTGTGGGATGCTCACCAAGCTTCATTTCAGTCCTAGGCACTCAAAGGGCACTAAGCATAGAGTGTGAAAACTGAGTTTCCTTGAGAGCTGCTTGGAAGCCTGATGGTGTGTGAAGTTAGTGAGCCAGATGGAGTTGTTCTCCCACAAGAACCACTCGGCTGATCCTTCTTCAATATGCACTTCACGAACATGCAGTGTTTCCTTGATTGAATTAGCTCTCACACCAATATTTGCGTCTAGAGCCTTTGCATTGAGGGCTATCTGAAAACGGCTGTGGCGCTGGAGTTGCCTGAGAATGTGGAGTTGGTGGCATGTGAAACCCCCATGTGCAGCATTCGTTTGTGTGGGATGCTCTACCAGGTTCATTCCTAGATAATGCACTCAAAGGGCACTAAGCATAGAGTGTGAAAACTGAGTTTCCTTGAGAGCTGCTTGGAAGCCTGATGGTGTGTGAAGTTAGTGAGCCAAATGGAGTTGTTCTCCCACAAGAACCACTTGGCTGATACTTCTTCAGTATGCCCTTCACCAACATGCAGTGTTTCCTTGATTGAATTAGCTCTCACACCAATATTTGCACCTAGATCCTTTGCATTGAGGGCTATCTGAAAACGGCTGTGGCGCTGAAGTTGCCTGAGAATGTGGAGTTGGTGGCATGTGAAACCCACATGTGGAGCATTCGTTTGTGTGGGATGCTCTACCAGGTTCATTCCTAGATAATGCACTCAAAGGGCACTAAGCATAGAGTGTGAAAACTGAGTTTCCTTGAGAGCTGCTTGGAAGCCTGATGGTGTGTGAAGTTAGTGAGCCAAATGGAGTTGTTCTCCCACAAGAACCACTCGGCTGATCCTTCTTCAATATGCCCTTCACCAACATGCAGTGTTTCCTTGATTGAATTAGCTCTCACACCAATATTTGCGTCTAGAGCCTTTGCATTGAGGGCTATCTGAAAATGGCTGTGGTGCTGAAGTTGCCTGTGAATGTGGAGTTGGTGGCATGTGAAACCCGCATGTGGAGCATTCATTTGTGTGGGATGCTCTACCAGGTTCATTCCTAGATAATGCACTCAAAGGGCACTAAGCATAGAGTGTGAAAACTGAGTTTCCTTGAGAGCTGCTTGGAAGCCTGATGGTGTGTGAAGTTAGTGAGCCAAATGGAGTTGTTCTCCCACAAGAACCACTCGGCTGATCCTTCTTCAATATGCCCATCACCAACATGCAGTGTTTCCTTGATTGAATTAGCTCTCACACCAATATTTGCGTCTAGAGCCTTTGCATTGAGGGCTATCTGAAAACGGCTGTGGCGCTGCAGTTGCCTGTGAATGTGGAGTTGGTGACATGTGAAACCCGCATGTGGAGCATTCGTTTGTGTGGGATGCTCTACCAGGTTTATTTCTAGATAATGCACTCAAAGGGCACTAAGCATAGAGTGTGAAAACTGAGTTTCCTTGAGAGCTGCTTGGAAGCCTGATGGTGTGTGAAGTTAGTGAGCCAAATGGAATTGTTCTCTCTCAAGAACCACTCGGCTGATTCTTCTTCAATATGCCCATCACCAACATGCAGTGTTTCCTTGATTGAATTAGCTCTCACACCAATATTTGCATCTAGAGCCTTTGCATTGAGGGCTATCTGAAAACGGCTGTGGCGCTGAAGTTGCCTGTGAATGTGGAGTTGATGGCATGTGAAACCCGCATGTGGAGCATTCATTTGTGTGGGATGCTCTACCAGGTTCATTCCTAGATAATGCACTCAAAGGGCACTAAGCATAGAGTGTGAAAACTGAGTTTCCTTGAGAGCTGCTTGGAAGCCTGATGGTGTGTGAAGTTAGTGAGCCAAATGGAGTTGTTCTCCCACAAGAACCACTCGGCTGATCCTTCTTCAATATGCCCATCACCAACATGCAGTGTTTCCTTGATTGAATTAGCTCTCACACCAATATTTGCGTCTAGAGCCTTTGCATTGAGGGCTATCTGAAAACGGCTGTGGCGCTGAAGTTGCCTGTGAATGTGGAGTTGGGGGCATGTGAAACCCGCATGTGGAGCATTCGTTTGTGTGGGATATTCACCAAGATCATTTCAGTCCTAGGCACTCAAAGGGCACTAAGCATAGAGTGTGAAAACAGTTTCCTTGAGAGCTGCTTGGAAGCCTGATGGTGTGTGAAGTTAGTGAGCCAAATGGAGTTATTCTCCCACAAGAACCACTCGGCTGATCCTTCTTCAATATGCCCTTCACCAACATGCAGTGTTTCCTTGATTGAATTAGCTCTCACACCAATATTTGCGTCTAGAGCCTTTGCATTGAGGGCTATCTGAAAACGGCTGTGGCGCTGAAGTTGGCTGTGAATGTGGAGTTGGTGGCATGTGAAACCCGCATGTGGAGCATTCGTTTGTGTGGGATGCTCACCAAGCTTCATTTCAGTCCTAGGCACTCAAAGGGCACTAAGCATAGAGTGTGAAAACTGAGGTTCCTTGAGAGCTGCTTGGAAGCCTGATGGTGTGTGAAGTTAATGAGCCAAATGGAGTTGTTCTCCCACAAGAACCACTCGGCTGATCCTTCTTCAATATGCCCTTCACCAACATGCAGTGTTTCCTTGATTGAATTAGCTCTCACACCAATATTTGCGTCTAGAGCCTTTGCATTGAGGGCTATCTGAAAACGGCTGTGGCGCTGAAGTTGCCTGAGAATGTGGAGTTGGTGGCATGTGAAACCCGCATGTGGAGCATTCATTTGTGTGGGATGCTCACCAAGCTTCATTTCAGTCCTAGGCACTCAAAGGGCACTAAGCATAGAGTGTGAAAACTGAGTTTCCTTGAGAGCTGCTTGGAAGCCTGATGGTGTGTGAAGTTAGTGAGCCAGATAGAGTTGTTCTCCCACAAGAACCACTCGGCTGATCCTTCTTCAATATGCCCTTCACCAACATGCAGTGTTTCCTTGATTGAATTAGCTCTCACACCAATATTTGCGTCTAGAGCCTTTGCATTGAGGGCTATCTGAAAACGGCTGTGGCGCTGGAGTTGCCTGAGAATGTGGAGTTGGTGGCATGTGAAACCCCCATGTGCAGCATTCGTTTGTGTGGGATGCTCTACCAGGTTCATTCCTAGATAATGCCCTCAAAGGGCACTAAGCATAGAGTGTGAAAACTGAGTTTCCTTGAGAGCTGCTTGGAAGCCTGATGGTGTGTGAAGTTAGTGAGCCAAATGGAGTTGTTCTCCCACAAGAACCACTCGGCTGATCCTTCTTCAATATGCCCTTCACCAACATGCAGTGTTTCCTTGATTGAATTAGCTCTCACACCAATATTTGCGTCTAGAGCCCTTGCATTGAGGGCTATCTGAAAATGGCTGTGGCGCTGAAGTTGCCTGAGAATGTGGAGTTGGTGGCATGTGAAACCCGCATGTGGAGCATTCGTTTGTGTGGGATGCACTACCAGGTTCATTCCTAGATAATGCCCTCAAAGGGCACTAAGCATAGAGTGTGAAAACTGAGTTTCCTTGAGAGCTGCTTGGAAGCCTGATGGTGTGTGAAGTTAGTGAGCCAAATGGAGTTGTTCTCCCACAAGAACCACTTGGCTGATACTTCTTCCCTATGCCCTTCACCAACATGCAGTGTTTCCTTGATTGAATTAGCTCTCACACCAATATTTGCACCTAGATCCTTTGCATTGAGGGCTATCTGAAAACGGCTGTGGCGCTGAAGATGCCTGAGAATGTGGAGTTGGTGGCATGTGAAACCCGCATGTGGAGCATTCGTTTGTGTGGGATGCTCTACCAGGTTCATTCCTAGATAATGCACTCAAAGGGCACTAAGCATAGAGTGTGAAAACTGAGTTTCCTTGAGAGCTGCTTGGAAGCCTGATGGTGTGTGAAGTTAGTGAGCCAAATGGAGTTGTTCTCCCACAAGAACCACTCGGCTGATCCTTCTTCAATATGCCCATCACCAACATGCAGTGTTTCCTTGATTGAATTAGCTCTCACACCAATATTTGCGTCTAGAGCCTTTGCATTGAGGGCTATCTGAAAACGGCTGTGGCGCTGAAGTTGGCTGTGAATGTGGAGTTGGTGGCATGTGAAACCCGCATGTGGAGCATTCGTTTGTGTGGGATGCTCACCAAGCTTCATTTCAGTCCTAGGCACTCAAAGGGCACTAAGCATAGAGTGTGAAAACTGAGGTTCCTTGAGAGCTGCTTGGAAGCCTGATGGTGTGTGAAGTTAATGAGCCAAATGGAGTTGTTCTCCCACAAGAACCACTCGGCTGATCCTTCTTCAATATGCCCTTCACCAACATGCAGTGTTTCCTTGATTGAATTAGCTCTCACACCAATATTTGCGTCTAGAGCCTTTGCATTGAGGGCTATCTGAAAACGGCTGTGGCGCTGAAGTTGCCTGAGAATGTGGAGTTGGTGGCATGTGAAACCCGCATGTGGAGCATTCATTTGTGTGGGATGCTCACCAAGCTTCATTTCAGTCCTAGGCACTCAAAGGGCACTAAGCATAGAGTGTGAAAACTGAGTTTCCTTGAGAGCTGCTTGGAAGCCTGATGGTGTGTGAAGTTAGTGAGCCAGATAGAGTTGTTCTCCCACAAGAACCACTCGGCTGATCCTTCTTCAATATGCCCTTCACCAACATGCAGTGTTTCCTTGATTGAATTAGCTCTCACACCAATATTTGCGTCTAGAGCCTTTGCATTGAGGGCTATCTGAAAACGGCTGTGGCGCTGGAGTTGCCTGAGAATGTGGAGTTGGTGGCATGTGAAACCCCCATGTGCAGCATTCGTTTGTGTGGGATGCTCTACCAGCTTCATTCCTAGATAATGCCCTCAAAGGGCACTAAGCATAGAGTGTGAAAACTGAGTTTCCTTGAGAGCTGCTTGGAAGCCTGATGGTGTGTGAAGTTAGTGAGCCAAATGGAGTTGTTCTCCCACAAGAACCACTCGGCTGATCCTTCTTCAATATGCCCTTCACCAACATGCAGTGTTTCCTTGATTGAATTAGCTCTCACACCAATATTTGCGTCTAGAGCCCTTGCATTGAGGGCTATCTGAAAATGGCTGTGGCGCTGAAGTTGCCTGAGAATGTGGAGTTGGTGGCATGTGAAACCCGCATGTGGAGCATTCGTTTGTGTGGGATGCACTACCAGGTTCATTCCTAGATAATGCCCTCAAAGGGCACTAAGCATAGAGTGTGAAAACTGAGTTTCCTTGAGAGCTGCTTGGAAGCCTGATGGTGTGTGAAGTTAGTGAGCCAAATGGAGTTGTTCTCCCACAAGAACCACTTGGCTGATACTTCTTCCCTATGCCCTTCACCAACATGCAGTGTTTCCTTGATTGAATTAGCTCTCACACCAATATTTGCACCTAGAGCCTTTGCATTGAGGGCTATCTGAAAACGGCTGTGGCGCTGAAGATGCCTGAGAATGTGGAGTTGGTGGCATGTGAAACCCGCATGTGGAGCATTCGTTTGTGTGGGATGCTCTACCAGGTTCATTCCTAGATAATGCACTCAAAGGGCACTAAGCATAGAGTGTGAAAACTGAGTTTCCTTGAGAGCTGCTTGGAAGCCTGATGGTGTGTGAAGTTAGTGAGCCAAATGGAGTTGTTCTCCCACAAGAACCACTCGGCTGATCCTTCTTCAATATGCCCATCACCAACATGCAGTGTTTCCTTGATTGAATTAGCTCTCACACCAATATTTGCGTCTAGAGCCTTTGCATTGAGGGCTATCTGAAAACGGCTGTGGCGCTGAAGTTGCCTGAGAATGTGGAGTTGGTGGCATGTGAAACCCGCATGTGCAGCATTCGTTTGTGTGGGATACTCACCAAGCTTCATTTTAGTCCTAGGCACTCAAAGGGCACTAAGCATAGAGTGTGAAAACTGAGGTTCCTTGAGAGCTGCTTGGAAGCCTGATGGTGTGTGAAGTTAGTGAGCCAAATGGAGTTGTTCTCCCACAAGAACCACTCGGCTGATCCTTCTTCAATATGCACTTCACCAACATGCAGTGTTTCCTTGATTGAATTAGCTTTCACACCAATATTTGCGTCTAGAGCCTTTGCATTGAGGGCTATCTGAAAATGGCTGTGGCGCTGAAGTTGCCTGAGAATGTGGAGTTGGTGGCATGTGAAACCCGCATGTGGAGCATTCATTTGTGTGGGATGCTCTACCAGGTTCATTCCTAGATAATGCCCTCAAAGGGCACTAAGCATAGAGTGTGAAAACTGAGTTTCCTTGAGAGCTGCTTGGAAGCCTGATGGTGTGTGAAGTTAGTGAGCCAAATGGAGTTGTTCTCCCACAAGAACCACTCGGCTGATCCTTCTTCAATATGCCCTTCACCAACATGCAGTGTTTCCTTGATTGAATTAGCTCTCACACCAATATTTGCGTCTAGAGCCTTTGCATTGAGGGCTATCTGAAAACGGCTGTGGCGCTGAAGTTGCCTGAGAATGTGGAGTTGGTGGCATGTGAAACCCGCATGTGGAGCATTCGTTTGTGTGGGATGCTCACCAAGCTTCATTTCAGTCCTAGGCACTCAAAGGGTACTAAGCTTAGAGTGTGAAAACTGAGTTACCTTGAGAGCTGTTTGGAAGCCTGATGGTGTGTGAAGTTAGTGAGCCAAATGGAGTTGTTCTCCCACAAGAACCACTCGGCTGATCCTTCTTCAATATGCCCTTCACCAACATGCAGTGTTTCCTTGATTGAATTAGCTCTCACACCAATATTTGCGTCTAGAGCCTTTGCATTGAGGGCTATCTGAAAACGGCTGTGGCGCTGAAGTTGCCTGAGAATGTGGAGTTGGTGGCATGTGAAACCCGCATGTGGAGCATTGGTTTGTGTGGGATGCTCACCAAGCTTCATTTCAGTCCTAGGCACTCAAAGGGCACTAAGCATAGAGTGTGAAAACTGAGTTTCCTTGAGAGCTGCTTGGAAGCCTGATGGTGTGTGAAGTTAGTGAGCCAGATGGAGTTGTTCTCCCACAAGAACCACTCGGCTGATCCTTCTTCAATATGCACTTCACCAACATACAGTGTTTCCTTGATTGAATTAGCTCTCACACCAATATTTGCGTCTAGAGCCTTTGCATTGAGGGCTATCTGAAAACGGCTGTGGCGCTGAAGTTGCCTGAGAATGTGGAGTTGGTGGCATGTGAAACCCGCATGTGGAGCATTCGTTTGTGTGGGATGCTCTACCAGGTTCATTCCTAGATAATGCACTCAAAGGGCACTAAGCATAGAGTGTGAAAACTGAGTTTCCTTGAGAGCTGCTTGGAAGCCTGATGGTGTGTGAAGTTAGTGAGCCAAATGGAGTTGTTCTCCCACAAGAACCACTCGGCTGATCCTTCTTCAATATGCCCATCACCAACATGCAGTGTTTCCTTGATTGAATTAGCTCTCACACCAATATTTGCGTCTAGAGCCTTTGCATTGAGGGCTATCTGAAAATGGCTGTGGTGCTGAAGTTGCCTGTGAATGTGGAGTTGGTGGCATGTGAAACCCGCATGTGGAGCATTCATTTGTGTGGGATGCTCTACCAGGTTCATTCCTAGATAATGCACTCAAAGGGCACTAAGCATAGAGTGTGAAAACTGAGTTTCCTTGAGAGCTGCTTGGAAGCCTGATGGTGTGTGAAGTTAGTGAGCCAAATATAGTTGTTCTCCCACAAGAACCACTCGGCTGATCCTTCTTCAATATGCCCATCACCAACATGCAGTGTTTCCTTGATTGAATTAGCTCTCACACCAATATTTGCGTCTAGAGCCTTTGCATTGAGGGCTATCTGAAAACGGCTGTGGCGCTGAAGTTGCCTGAGAATGTGGAGTTGGTGGCATGTGAAACCCGCATGTGGAGCATTCATTTGTGTGGGATGCTCTACCAGGTTCATTCCTAGATAATGCCCTCAAAGGGCACTAAGCATAGAGTGTGAAAACTGAGTTTCCTTGAGAGCTGCTTGGAAGCCTGATGGTGTGTGAAGTTAGTGAGCCAAATGGAGTTGTTCTCCCACAAGAACCACTCGGCTGATCCTTCTTCAATATGCCCTTCACCAACATGCAGTGTTTCCTTGATTGAATTAGCTCTCACACCAATATTTGCGTCTAGAGCCTTTGCATTGAGGGCTATCTGAAAACGGCTGTGGCGCTGAAGTTGCCTGAGAATGTGGAGTTGGTGGCATGTGAAACCCGCATGTGGAGCATTCGTTTGTGTGGGATGCTCACCAAGCTTCATTTCAGTCCTAGGCACTCAAAGGGTACTAAGCTTAGAGTGTGAAAACTGAGTTACCTTGAGAGCTGCTTGGAAGCCTGATGGTGTGTGAAGTTAGTGAGCCAAATGGAGTTGTTCTCCCACAAGAACCACTCGGCTGATCCTTCTTCAATATGCCCTTCACCAACATGCAGTGTTTCCTTGATTGAATTAGCTCTCACACCAATATTTGCGTCTAGAGCCTTTGCATTGAGGGCTATCTGAAAACGGCTGTGGCGCTGAAGTTGCCTGAGAATGTGGAGTTGGTGGCATGTGAAACCCGCATGTGGAGCATTGGTTTGTGTGGGATGCTCACCAAGCTTCATTTCAGTCCTAGGCACTCAAAGGGCACTAAGCATAGAGTGTGAAAACTGAGTTTCCTTGAGAGCTGCTTGGAAGCCTGATGGTGTGTGAAGTTAGTGAGCCAGATGGAGTTGTTCTCCCACAAGAACCACTCGGCTGATCCTTCTTCAATATGCACTTCACCAACATGCAGTGTTTCCTTGATTGAATTAGCTCTCACACCAATATTTGCGTCTAGAGCCTTTGCATTGAGGGCTATCTGAAAACGGCTGTGGCGCTGAAGTTGCCTGAGAATGTGGAGTTGGTGGCATGTGAAACCCGCATGTGGAGCATTCGTTTGTGTGGGATGCTCTACCAGGTTCATTCCTAGATAATGCACTCAAAGGGCACTAAGCATAGAGTGTGAAAACTGAGTTTCCTTGAGAGCTGCTTGGAAGCCTGATGGTGTGTGAAGTTAGTGAGCCAAATGGAGTTGTTCTCCCACAAGAACCACTCGGCTGATCCTTCTTCAATATGCCCATCACCAACATGCAGTGTTTCCTTGATTGAATTAGCTCTCACACCAATATTTGCGTCTAGAGCCTTTGCATTGAGGGCTATCTGAAAATGGCTGTGGTGCTGAAGTTGCCTGTGAATGTGGAGTTGGTGGCATGTGAAACCCGCATGTGGAGCATTCATTTGTGTGGGATGCTCTACCAGGTTCATTCCTAGATAATGCACTCAAAGGGCACTAAGCATAGAGTGTGAAAACTGAGTTTCCTTGAGAGCTGCTTGGAAGCCTGATGGTGTGTGAAGTTAGTGAGCCAAATATAGTTGTTCTCCCACAAGAACCACTCGGCTGATCCTTCTTCAATATGCCCATCACCAACATGCAGTGTTTCCTTGATTGAATTAGCTCTCACACCAATATTTGCGTCTAGAGCCTTTGCATTGAGGGCTATCTGAAAACGGCTGTGGCGCTGAAGTTGCCTGAGAATGTGGAGTTGGTGGCATGTGAAACCCGCATGTGCAGCATTCGTTTGTGTGGGATACTCACCAAGCTTCATTTCAATCCTAGGCACTCAAAGGGCACTAAGCATAGAGTGTGAAAACTGAGGTTCCTTGAGAGCTGCTTGGAAGCCTGATGGTGTGTGAAGTTAGTGAGCCAAATGGAGTTGTTCTCCCACAAGAACCACTCGGCTGATCCTTCTTCAATATGCCCATCACCAACATGCAGTGTTTCCTTGATTGAATTAGCTTTCACACCAATATTTGCGTCTAGAGCCTTTGCATTGAGGGCTATCTGAAAATGGCTGTGGCGCTGAAGTTGCCTGAGAATGTGGAATTGGTGGCATGTGAAACCCGCATGTGGAGCATTCATTTGTGTGGGATGCTCTACCAGGTTCATTCCTAGATAATGCCCTCAAAGGGCACTAAGCATAGAGTGTGAAAACTGAGTTTCCTTGAGAGCTGCTTGGAAGCCTGATGGTGTGTGAAGTTAGTGAGCCAAATGGAGTTGTTCTCCCACAAGAACCACTCGGCTGATCCTTCTTCAATATGTCCTTCACCAACATGCAGTGTTTCCTTGATTGAATTAGCTCTCACACCAATATTTGCGTCTAGATCCTTTGCATTGAGGGCTATCTGAAAACGGCTGTGGCGCTGAAGTTGCCTGAGAATGTGGAGTTGGTGGCATGTGAAACCCGCATGTGGAGCATTCGTTTGTGTGGGATGCTCACCAAGCTTCATTTCAGTCCTAGGCACTCAAAGGGCACTAAGCATAGAGTGTGAAAACTGAGTTTCCTTGAGAGCTGCTTGGAAGCCTGATGGTGTGTGAAGTTAGTGAGCCAAATGGAGTTGTTCTCCCACAAGAACCACTCGGCTGATCCTTCTTCAATATGCCCTTCACCAACATGCAGTGTTTCCTTGATTGAATTAGCTCTCACACCAATATTTGCGTCTAGAGCCTTTGCATTGAGGGCTATCTGAAAACGGCTGTGGCGCTGAAGTTGCCTGAGAATGTGGAGTTGGTGGCATGTGAAACCCGCATGTGGAGCATTGGTTTGTGTGGGATGCTCACCAAGCTTCATTTCAGTCCTAGGCACTCAAAGGGCACTAAGCATAGAGTGTGAAAACTGAGTTTCCTTGAGAGCTGCTTGGAAGCCTGATGGTGTGTGAAGTTAGTGAGCCAGATGGAGTTGTTCTCCCACAAGAACCACTCGGCTGATCCTTCTTCAATATGCACTTCACCAACATGCAGTGTTTCCTTGATTGAATTAGCTCTCACACCAATATTTGCGTCTAGAGCCTTTGCATTGAGGGCTATCTGAAAACGGCTGTGGCGCTGAAGTTGCCTGTGAATGTGGAGTTGGTGGCATGTGAAACCCGCATGTGGAGCATTCGTTTGTGTGGGATGCTCTACCAGGTTCATTCCTAGATAATGCCCTCAAAGGGCACTAAGCATAGAGTGTGAAAACTGAGTTTCCTTGAGAGCTGCTTGGAAGCCTGATGGTGTGTGAAGTTAGTGAGCCAAATGGAGTTGTTCTCCCACAAGAACTACTCGGCTGATCCTTCTTCAATATGCCCATCACCAACATGCAGTGTTTCCTTGATTGAATTAGCTCTCACACCAATATTTGTGTCTAGAGCCTTTGCATTGAGGGCTATCTGAAAACGGCTGTGGCGCTGAAGTTGCCTGAGAATGTGGAGTTGGTGGCATGTGAAACCCGCATGTGGAGCATTCGTTTGTGTGGGATGCTCTTCCAGGTTCATTCCTAGATAGTGCCCTCAAAGGGCACTAAGCATAGAGTGTGAAAACTGAGTTTCCTTGAGAGCTGCTTGGAAGCCTGATGGTGTGTGAAGTTAGTGAGCCAAATGGAGTTGTTCTCCCACAAGAACCACTCGGCTGATCCTTCTTCAATATGCCCTTCACCAACATGCAGTGTTTCCTTGATTGAATTAGCTCTCACACCAATATTTGCGTCTAGAGCCTTTGCATTGAGGGCTATCTGAAAACAGCTGTGGCGCTGAAGTTGCCTGAGAATGTGGAGTTGGTGGCATGTGAAACCCGCATGTGGAGCATTCGTTTGTGTGGGATGCTCACCAAGCTTCATTTCAGTCCTAGGCACTCAAAGGGCACTAAGCATAGAGTGTGAAAACTGAGTTTCCTTGAGAGCTGCTTGGAAGCCTGATGGTGTGTGAAGTTAGTGAGCCAAATGGAGTTGTTCTCATACAAGAACCACTTGGCTGATTCTTCTTCAATATGCCCTTCACCAACATGCAGTGTTTCCTTGATTGAATTAGCTCTCACACCAATATTTGTGTCTAGAGACTTTGCATTGAGGGCTATCTGAAAATGGCTGTGGCGCTGAAGTTGCCTGAGAATGTGGAGTTGGTGGCATGTGAAACCCGCATGTGGAGCATTCGTTTGTGTGGGATGCTCACCAAGCTTCATTTCAGTCCTAGGCTCTCAAAGGGCACTAAGCATAGAGTGTGAAAACTGAGTTTCCTTGAGAGCTGCGTGGAAGCCTGATGGTGTGTGAAGTTAGTGAGCCAAATGGAGTTGTTCTCCCACAAGAACCACTCGGCTGATCCTTCTTCAATATGCCCTTCACCAACATGCAGTGTTTCCTTGATTGAATTAGCTCTCACACCAATATTTGCGTCTAGAGCCTTTGCATTGAGGGCTATCTGAAAACGGCTGTGGCGCTGAAGTTGCCTGAGAATGTGGAGTTGGTGGCATGTGAAAGCCGCATGTGGAGCATTCGTTTCTGTGGGATGCTCTACCAGGTTCATTCCTAGATAATGCCCTCAAAGGGCACTAAGCATAGAGTGTGAAAACTGAGTTTCCTTGAGAGCTGCTTGGAAGCCTGATGGTGTGTGAAGTTAGTGAGCCAAATGGAGTTGTTCTCCCACAAGAACCACTCAGCTGATCCTTCTTCAATATGCCCATCACCAACATGCAGTGTTTCCTTGATTGAATTAGCTCTCACACCAATATTTGTGTCTAGAGCCTTTGCATTGAGGGCTATCTGAAAACGGCTGTGGCGCTGCAGTTGCCTGAGAATGTGGAGTTGGTGGCATGTGAAACCCGCATGTGGAGCATTCGTTTGTGTGATGCTCGAACAGGTTCATTCCTAGATAATGCACTCAAAGGGCACTAAGCATAGAGTGTGAAAACTGAGTTTCCTTGAGAGCTGCTTGGAAGCCTGATGGTGTGTGAAGTTAGTGAGCCAAATGGAGTTGTTCTCCCACAAGAACCACTTGGCTGATCCTTCTTCAATATGCCCTTCACCAACATGCAGTGTTTCCTTGATTGAATTAGCTCTCACACCAATATTTGCGTCTAGAGCCTTTGCATTGAGGGCTATCTGAAAACGGCTGTGGCGCTGAAGTTGCCTGTGAATGTGGAGTTGGTGGCATGTGAAACCCGCATGTGGAGCATTCGTTTGTGTGGGATGCTCACCAAGCTTCATTTCAGTCCTAGGCACTCAAAGGGCACTAAGCATAGAGTGTGAAAACTGAGTTTCCTTGAGAGCTGCTTGGAAGCCTGATGGTGTGTGAAGTTAGTGAGCCAAATGGAGTTGTTCTCCCACAAGAACCACTCGGCTGATCCTTCTTCAATATGCCCTTCACCAACATGCAGTGTTTCCTTGATTTCATTAGCTCTCACACCAATATTTGCGTCTAGAGCCTTTGCATTGAGGGCTATCTGAAAACGGCTGTGGCGCCGAAGTTGCCTGAGAATGTGGAGTTGGTGGCATGTGAAACATGCATGTGGAGCATTCGTTTAGGTGGGATGCTCTACCAGGTTCATTCCTAGATAATGCCCTCAAAGGGCACTAAGCATAGAGTGTGAAAACTGAGTTTCCTTGAGAGCTGCTTGGAAGCCTGATGGTGTGTGAAGTTAGTGAGCCAAATGGAGTTGTTCTCCCACAAGAACCACTCGGCTGATCCTTCTTCAATATGAACTTCACCAACATGCAGTGTTTCCTTGATTGAATTAGCTCTCACACCAATATTTGTGTCTAGAGCCTTTGCATTGAGGGCTATCTGAAAATGGCTGTGGCGCTGAAGTTGCCTGAGAATGTGGAGTTGGTGGCATGTGAAACCCGCATGTGGAGCATTCGTTTGTGTGGGATGCTCACCAAGCTTCATTTCAGTCCTAGGCTCTCAAAGGGCACTAAGCATAGAGTGTGAAAACTGAGTTTCCTTGAGAGCTGCTTGGAAGCCTGATGGTGTGTGAAGTTAGTGAGCCAAATGGAGTTGTTCTCCCACAAGAACCACTCGGCTGATCCTTCTTCAATATGCCCTTCACCAACATGCAGTGTTTCCTTGATTGAATTAGCTCTCACACCAATATTTGCGTCTAGAGCCTTTGCATTGAGGGCTATCTGAAAACGGCTGTGGCGCTGAAGTTGCCTGAGAATGTGGAGTTGGTGGCATGTGAAACCCGCATGTGGAGCATTCGTTTGTGTGGGATGCTCTACCAGGTTCATTCCTAGATAATGCCCTCAAAGGGCACTAAGCATAGAGTGTGAAAACTGAGTTTCCTTGAGAGCTGCTTGGAAGCCTGATGGTGTGTGAAGTTAGTGAGCCAAATGGAGTTGTTCTCCCACAAGAACCACTCAGCTGATCCTTCTTCAATATGCCCATCACCAACATGCAGTGTTTCCTTGATTGAATTAGCTCTCACACCAATATTTGTGTCTAGAGCCTTTGCATTGAGGGCTATCTGAAAACGGCTGTGGCGCTGCAGTTGCCTGAGAATGTGGAGTTGGTGACATGTGAAACCCGCATGTGGAGCATTCGTTTGTGTGATGCTCGAACAGGTTCATTCCTAGATAATGCACTCAAAGGGCACTAAGCATAGAGTGTGAAAACTGAGTTTCCTTGAGAGCTGCTTGGAAGCCTGATGGTGTGTGACGTTAGTGAGCCAAATGGAGTTGTTCTCCCACAAGAACCACTCGGCTGATCCTTCTTCAATATGCCCTTCACCAACATGCAGTGTTTCCTTGATTGAATTAGCTCTCACACCAATATTTGCGTCTAGAGCCTTTGCATTGAGGGCTATCTGAAAACGGCTGTGGCGCTGAAGTTGCCTGTGAATGTGGAGTTGGTGGCATGTGAAACCCGCATGTGGAGCATTCGTTTGTGTGGGATGCTCACCAAGCTTCATTTCAGTCCTAGGCACTCAAAGGGCACTAAGCATAGAGTGTGAAAACTGAGTTTCCTTGAGAGCTGCTTGGAAGCCTGATGGTGTGTGAAGTTAGTGAGCCAAATGGAGTTGTTCTCCCACAAGAACCACTCGGCTGATCCTTCTTCAATATGAACTTCACCAACATGCAGTGTTTCCTTGATTGAATTAGCTCTCACACCAATATTTGTGTCTAGAGCCTTTGCATTGAGGGCTATCTGAAAACGGCTGTGGCGCTGAAGTTGCCTGAGAATGTGGAGTTGGTGGCATGTGAAACCCGCATGTGGAGCATTCGTTTGTGTGGGATGCTCACCAAGCTTCATTTCAGTCCTAGGCACTCAAAGGGCACTAAGCATAGAGTGTGAAAACTGAGTTTCCTTGAGAGCTGCTTGGAAGCCTGATGGTGTGTGAAGTTAGTGAGCCAAATGGAGTTGTTCTCCCACAAGAACCACTCGGCTGATCCTTCTTCAATATGAACTTCACCAACATGCAGTGTTTCCTTGATTGAATTAGCTCTCACACCAATATTTGCGTCTAGAGCCTTTGCATTGAGGGCTATCTGAAAACGGCTGTGGCGCCGAAGTTGCCTGAGAATGTGGAGTTGGTGGCATGTGAAACATGCATGTGGAGCATTCGTTTGGGTGGGATGCTCTACCAGGTTCATTCCTAGATAATGCCCTCAAAGGGCACTAAGCATAGAGTGTGAAAACTGAGTTTCCTTGAGAGCTGCTTGGAAGCCTGATGGTGTGTGAAGTTAGTGAGCCAAATGGAGTTGTTCTCCCACAAGAACCACTCGGCTGATCCTTCTTCAATATGCCCTTCACCAACATGCAGTGTTTCCTTGATTGAATTAGCTCTCACACCAATATTTGCGTCTAGAGCCTTTGCATTGAGGGCTATCTGAAAACGGCTGTGGCGCTGAAGTTGCCTGTGAATGTGGACTTGGTGGCATGTGAAACCCGCATGTGGAGCATTCGTTTGTGTGGGATGCTCACCAAGCTTCATTTCAGTCCTAGGCACTCAAAGGGCACTAAGCATAGAGTGTGAAAACTGAGTTTCCTTGAGAGCTGCTTGGAAGCCTGATGGTGTGTGAAGTTAGTGAGCCAAATGCAGTTGTTCTCCCACAAGAACCACTCGGCTGATCCTTCTTCAATATGCCCTTCACCAACATGCAGTGTTTCCTTGATTGAATTAGCTCTCACACCAATATTTGTGTCTAGAGCCTTTGCATTGAGGGCTATCTGAAAACGGCTGTGGCGCTGAAGTTGCCTGAGAATGTGGAGTTGGTGGCATGTGAAACCCGCATGTGGAGCATTCGTTTGTGTGGGATGCTCACCAAGCTTCATTTCAGTCCTAGGCTCTCAAAGGGCACTAAGCATAGAGTGTGAAAACTGAGTTTCCTTGAGAGCTGCTTGGAAGCCTGATGGTGTGTGAAGTTAGTGAGCCAAATGGAGTTGTTCTCCCACAAGAACCACTCGGCTGATCCTTCTTCAATATGCCCTTCGCCAACATGCAGTGTTTCCTTGATTGAATTAGCTCTCACACCAATATTTGCGTCTAGAGCCTTTGCATTGAGGGCTATCTGAAAACGGCTGTGGCGCTGAAGTTGCCTGAGAATGTGGAGTTGGTGGCATGTGAAACCCACATGTGGAGCATTCGTTTTTGTGGGATGCTCTACCAGGTTCATTCCGAGATAATGCCCTCAAAGGGCACTAAGCATAGAGTGTGAAAACTGAGTTTCCTTGAGAGCTGCTTGGAAGCCTGATGGTGTGTGAAGTCAGTGAGCCAAATGGAATTGTTCTCCCACAAGAACTACTCGGCTGATTCTTCTTCAACATGCACTTCACCAACATGCAGTGTTTCCTTGATTGAATTAGCTCTCACACCAATATTTGCGTCTAGAGCCTTTTCATTGAGGGCTATCTGAAAATGGCTGTGGCGCTGAAGTTGTCTGTGAATGTGGAGTTGGTGGCATGTGAAACCCGCATGTGGAGCATTCGTTTGTGTGGGATGCTCTACCAGGTTCATTCCTAGATAATGCCCTCAAAGGGCACTAAGCATAGAATGTGAAAACTGAGTTTCCTTGAGAGCTGCTTGGAAGCCTGATGGTGTGTGAAGTTAGTGAGCCAAATGGAGTTGTTCTCCCACAAGAACCACTCGGCTGATTCTTCTGCAATATGCACTTCACCAACATGCATTGTTTCCTTGATTGAATTAGCTCTCACACCAATATTTGCGTCTAGAGCCTTTGCATTGAGGGCTATCTGAAAACGGCTGTGGCGCTGAAGTTGCCTGTGAATGTGGAGTTGGTGGCATGTGAAACCCGCATGTGGAGCACTCGTTTGTGTGGGATGCTCTACCAGGTTCATTCCTAGATAATGCCCTCAAAGGGCACTAAGCATAGAGTGTGAAAACTGAGTTTCCTTGAGAGCTGCTTGGAAGCCTGATGGTGTGTGAAGTTAGTGAGCCAAATGGAGTTGTTCTCCCACAAGAACCACTCGGCTGATCCTTCTTCAATATGCCCTTCACCAACATGCAGTGTTTCCTTGATTGAATTAGCTCTCACACCAATATTTGTGTGTAGAGCCTTTGCATTGAGGGCTATCTGAAAACGGCTGTGGCGCTGAAGTTGCCTGAGAATGTGGAGTTGGTGGCATGTGAAACCCGCATGTGGAGCATTCGTTTGTGTGATGCTCTACCAGGTTCATTCCTAGATAATGCCCTCAAAGGGCACTAAGCATAGAGTGTGAAAACTGAGTTTCCTTGAGAGCTGCTTGGAAGCCTGATGGTGTGTGAAGTTAGTGAGCCAAATGGAGTTGTTCTCCCACAAGAACCACTCGGCTGATCCTTCTTCAAAATGCCCTTCACCAACATGCAGTGTTTCCTTGATTGAATTAGCTCTCACACCAATATTTGCGTCTAGAGCCTTTGCATTGAGGGCTATCTGAAAACGGCTGTGGCACTGAAGTTGCCTGAGAATGTGGAGTTGGTGGCATGTGAAACCCACATGTGGAGCATTCGTTTGTGTGGGATGCTCTACCAGGTTCATTCCTAGATAATGCCCTCAAAGGGCACTAAGCATAGAGTGTGAAAACTGAGTTTCCTTGAGAGCTGCTTGGAAGCCTGATGGTGTGTGAAGTTAGTGAGCCAAATGGAGTTGTTCTCCCTCAAGAACCACTCGGCTGATTCTTCTTCAATATGCACTTCACCAACATGCAGTGTTTCCTTGATTGAATTAGCTCTCACACCAATATTTGCGTCTAGAGCCTTTGCATTGAGGGCTATCTGAAAACGGCTGTGGCGCTGAAGTTGCCTGTGAATGTGGAGTTGGTGGCATGTGAAACCCGCATGTGGAGCATTCGTTTGTGTGGGATGCTCACCAAGCTTCATTTCAGTCCTAGGCTCTCAAAGCGCACTAAGCATAGAGTGTGAAAACTGAATTTCCTTGAGAGCTGCTTGGAAGGCTGATGGTGTGTGAAGTTAGTGAGCCAAATGTAGTTTTCTCCCAGAAGAACCACTCGGCTGATCCTTCTTCAATATGCCCTTCACCAACATGCAGTGTTTCCTTGATTGAATTAGCTCTCACACCAATATTTGTGTCTAGAGCCTTTGCATTGAGGGCTATCTGAAAACGGCTGTGGCGCTGAAGTTGCCTGAGAATGTGTAGTTGGTGGCATGTGAAACCCGCATGTGGAGCATTCGTTTGTGTGGGATGCTCTACCAGGTTCATTCCTAGATAATGCACTCAAAGGGCACTAAGCATAGAGTGTGAAAACTGAGTTTCCTTGAGAGCTGCTTGGAAGCCTGATGGTGTGTGAAGTTAGTGAGCCAAATGGAGTTGTTCTCCCACAAGAACCACTCAGCTGATCCTTCTTCAATATGCCCTTCACCAACATGCAGTGTTTCCTTGATTGAATTAGCTCTCACACCAATATTTGCGTCTAGAGCCTTTGCATTGAGGGCTATCTGAAAATGGCTGTGGCGCTGAAGTTGCCTGAGAATGTGGAGTTGGTGGCATGTGAAACCCGCATGTGGAGCATTCGTTTGTGTGGGATGCTCTACCAGGTTCATTCCTAGATAATGCCCTCAAAGGGCACTAAGCATAGAGTGTGAAAACTGAGTTTCCTTGAGAGCTGCTTGGAAGCCTGATGGTGTGTGAAGTTAGTGAGCCAAATGGAGTTGTTCTCCCACAAGAACCACTCGGCTGATCCTTCTTCAATATGCCCTTCACCAACATGCAGTGTTTCCTTGATTGAATTAGCTCTCACACCAATATTTGCGTCTAGAGCCTTTGCATTGAGGGCTATCTGAAAACGGCTGTGGCGCTGAAGTTGCCTGAGAATGTGGAGTTGCTGGCATGTGAAACCCGCATGTGGAGCATTCGTTTGTGTGGGATGCTCACCAAGCTTCATTTCAGTCCTAGGCACTCAAAGGGCACTAAGCATAGAGTGTGAAAACTGAGTTTCCTTGAGAGCTGCTTGGAAGCCTGATGGTGTGTGAAGTTAGTGAGCCAAATGGAGTTGTTCTCCCACAAGAACCACTCGGCTGATCCTTCTTCAATATGCCCTTCACCAACATGCAGTGTTTCCTTGATTGAATTAGCTCTCACACCAATATTTGCGTCTAGAGCCTTTGCATTGAGGGCAAACTGAAAACGGCTGTGGCACTGAAGTTGCCTGTGAATGTGGAGTTGGTGGCATGTGAAACCCGCATGTGGAGCATTCGTTTGTGTGGGATGCTCTACCAGGTTCATTACTAGATAATGCACTCAAAGGGCACTAAGCATAGAGTGTGAAAACTGAGTTTCCTTGAGAGCTGCTTGGAAGCCTGATGGTGTGTGAAGTTAGTGAGCCAAATGGAGTTGTTCTCCCACAAGAACCACTCGGCTGATCCTTCTTCAATATGCCCTTCACCAACATGCAGTGTTTCCTTGATTGAATTAGCTCTCACACCAATATTTGCGTCTAGAGCCTTTGCATTGAGGGCTATCTGAAAACGGCTGTGGCGCTGCAGTTGCCTGTGAATGTGGAGTTGGTGGCATGTGAAACCCGCATGTGGAGCATTCGTTTGTGTGGGATGCTCTACCAGGTTCATTCCTAGATAATGCACTCAAAGGGCACTAAGCATAGAGTGTGAAAACTGAGTTTCCTTGAGAGCTGCTTGGAAGCCTGATGGTGTGTGAAGTTAGTGAGCCAAATGGAGTTGTTCTCCCACAAGAACCTCTCGGCTGATCCTTCTTCAGTATGCCCTTCACCAACATGCAGTGTTTCCTTGATTGAATTAGCTCTCACACCAATATTTGCGTCTAGAGCCTTTGCATTGAGGGCTATCTGAAAACGGCTGTGGCGCTGCAGTTGCCTGAGAATGTGGAGTTGGTGGCATGTGAAACCAGCATGTGGAGCATTCGTTTGTGTGGGATGCTCTACCAGGTTCATTCCTAGATAATGCACTCAAAGGGCACTAAGCATAGAGTGTGAAAACTGAGTTTCCTTGAGAGCTGCTTGGAAGCGTGATGGTGTGTGAAGTTAGTGAGCCAAATGGAGTTGTTCTCCCACAAGAACCACTCGGCTGATCCTTCTTCAATATGCCCTTCACCAACATGCAGTGTTTCCTTGATTTCATTAGCTCTCACACCAATATTTGCGTCTAGAGCCTTTGCATTGAGGGCTATCTGAAAACGGCTGTGGCGCTGATGTTGCCTGAGAATGTGGAGTTGGTGGCATGTGAAACCCGCATGTGGAGCATTCGTTTGTGTGGGATGCTCACCAAGCTTCATTTCAGTCCTAGGCACTCAAAGGGCACTAAGCATAGAGTGTGAAAACTGAGTTTCCTTGAGAGCTGCTTGGAAGCCTGATGGTGTGTGAAGTTAGTGAGCCAAATGGAGTTGTTCTCCCACAAGAACCACTCGGCTGATTCTTCTGCAATATGCACTTCACCAACATGCATTGTTTCCTTGATTGAATTAGCTCTCACACCAATATTTGCGTCTAGAGCCTTTGCATTGAGGGCTATCTGAAAACGGCTGTGGCGCTGAAGTTGCCTGTGAATGTGGAGTTGGTGGCATGTGAAACCCGCATGTGGAGCACTCGTTTGTGTGGGATGCTCTACCAGGTTCATTCCTAGATAATGCCCTCAAAGGGCACTAAGCATAGAGTGTGAAAACTGAGTTTCCTGGAGAGCTGCTTGGAAGCCTGATGGTGTGTGAAGTTAGTGAGCCAAATGGAGTTGTTCTCCCACAAGAACCACTCGGCTGATCCTTCTTCAGTATGCCCTTCACCAACATGCAGTGTTTTCTTAATTGAATTAGCTCTCACACCAATATTTGCGTCTAGAGCCTTTGCATTGAGGGCTATCTGAAAACGGCTGTGGCACTGAAGTTGCCTGAGAATGTGGAGTTGGTGGCATGTGAAACCCACATGTGGAGCATTCGTTTGTGTGGGATGCTCTACCAGGTTCATTCCTAGATAATGCCCTCAAAGGGCACTAAGCATAGAGTGTGAAAACTGAGTTTCCTTGAGAGCTGCTTGGAAGCCTGATGGTGTGTGAAGTTAGTGAGCCAAATGGAGTTGTTCTCCCTCAAGAACCACTCGGCTGATTCTTCTTCAATATGCACTTCACCAACATGCAGTGTTTCCTTGATTGAATTAGCTCTCACACCAATATTTGCGTCTAGAGCCTTTGCATTGAGGGCTATCTGAAAACGGCTGTGGCGCTGAAGTTGCCTGTGAATGTGGAGTTGGTGGCATGTGAAACCCGCATGTGGAGCATTCGTTTGTGTGGGATGCTCACCAAGCTTCATTTCAGTCCTAGGCTCTCAAAGCGCACTAAGCATAGAGTGTGAAAACTGAATTTCCTTGAGAGCTGCTTGGAAGGCTGATGGTGTGTGAAGTTAGTGAGCCAAATGTAGTTTTCTCCCAGAAGAACCACTCGGCTGATCCTTCTTCAATATGCCCTTCACCAACATGCAGTGTTTCCTTGATTGAATTAGCTCTCACACCAATATTTGTGTCTAGAGCCTTTGCATTGAGGGCTATCTGAAAACGGCTGTGGCGCTGAAGTTGCCTGAGAATGTGTAGTTGGTGGCATGTGAAACCCGCATGTGGAGCATTCGTTTGTGTGGGATGCTCTACCAGGTTCATTCCTAGATAATGCACTCAAAGGGCACTAAGCATAGAGTGTGAAAACTGAGTTTCCTTGAGAGCTGCTTGGAAGCCTGATGGTGTGTGAAGTTAGTGAGCCAAATGGAGTTGTTCTCCCACAAGAACCACTCAGCTGATCCTTCTTCAATATGCCCTTCACCAACATGCAGTGTTTCCTTGATTGAATTAGCTCTCACACCAATATTTGCGTCTAGAGCCTTTGCATTGAGGGCTATCTGAAAATGGCTGTGGCGCTGAAGTTGCCTGAGAATGTGGAGTTGGTGGCATGTGAAACCCGCATGTGGAGCATTCGTTTGTGTGGGATGCTCTACCAGGTTCATTCCTAGATAATGCCCTCAAAGGGCACTAAGCATAGAGTGTGAAAACTGAGTTTCCTTGAGAGCTGCTTGGAAGCCTGATGGTGTGTGAAGTTAGTGAGCCAAATGGAGTTGTTCTCCCACAAGAACCACTCGGCTGATCCTTCTTCAATATGCCCTTCACCAACATGCAGTGTTTCCTTGATTGAATTAGCTCTCACACCAATATTTGCGTCTAGAGCCTTTGCATTGAGGGCTATCTGAAAACGGCTGTGGCGCTGAAGTTGCCTGAGAATGTGGAGTTGCTGGCATGTGAAACCCGCATGTGGAGCATTCGTTTGTGTGGGATGCTCACCAAGCTTCATTTCAGTCCTAGGCACTCAAAGGGCACTAAGCATAGAGTGTGAAAACTGAGTTTCCTTGAGAGCTGCTTGGAAGCCTGATGGTGTGTGAAGTTAGTGAGCCAAATGGAGTTGTTCTCCCACAAGAACCACTCGGCTGATCCTTCTTCAATATGCCCTTCACCAACATGCAGTGTTTCCTTGATTGAATTAGCTCTCACACCAATATTTGCGTCTAGAGCCTTTGCATTGAGGGCAAACTGAAAACGGCTGTGGCACTGAAGTTGCCTGTGAATGTGGAGTTGGTGGCATGTGAAACCCGCATGTGGAGCATTCGTTTGTGTGGGATGCTCTACCAGGTTCATTACTAGATAATGCACTCAAAGGGCACTAAGCATAGAGTGTGAAAACTGAGTTTCCTTGAGAGCTGCTTGGAAGCCTGATGGTGTGTGAAGTTAGTGAGCCAAATGCAGTTGTTCTCCCACAAGAACCACTCGGCTGATCCTTCTTCAATACGCCCTTCACCAACATGCAGTGTTTCCTTGATTGAATTAGCTCTCACACCAATATTTGCGTCTAGAGCCTTTGCATTGAGGGCTATCTGAAAACGGCTGAGGCGCTGAATTTGCCTGTGAATGTGGAGTTGGTGGCATGTGAAACCCACATGTGGAGCATTCGTTTGTGTGGGATGCTCTACCAGGTTCATTTCAGTCCTAGCCTCTCAAAGGGCACTAAGCATAGAGTGTGAAAACTGAGTTTCCTTGAGAGCTGCTTGGAAGCCTGATGGTGTGTGAAGTTAGTGAGCCAAATGGAGTTGTTCTCCCACAAGAACCACTCGGCTGATCCTTCTTCAATATGCCCTTCACCAACATGCAGTGTTTCCTTGATTGAATTAGCTCTCACACCAATATTTGCGTCTAGAGCCTTTGCATTGAGGGCTATCTGAAAATGGCTGAGGCGCTGAATTTGCGTGAGAATGTGGAGTTGGTGGCATGTGAAACCCACATGTGGAGCATTCGTTTGTGTGGGATGCTCTACCAGGTTCATTTCAGTCCTAGCCTCTCAAAGGGCACTAAGCATAGAGTGTGAAAACTGAGTTTCCTTGAGAGCTGCTTGGAAGCCTGATGGTGTGTGAAGTTAGTGAGCCAAATGGAGTTGTTCTCCCACAAGAACCACTCGGCTGATCCTTCTTCAATATGCCCTTCACCAACATGCAGTGTTTCCTTGATTGAATTAGCTCTCACACCAATATTTGCGTCTAGAGCCTTTGCATTGAGGGCTATCTGAAAACGGCTGTGGCACTGAAGTTGCCTGAGAATGTGGAGTTGGTGGCATGTGAAACCCGCATGTGGAGCATTCGTTTGTGTGGGATGCTCTACCAGGTTCATTCCTAGATAATGCCCTCAAAGGGCACTAAGCATAGAGTGTGAAAACTGAGTTTCCTTGAGAGCTGCTTGGAAGTCTGATGGTGTGTGAAGTTAGTGAGCCAAATGGAGTTGTTCTCCCACAAGAACCACTCGGCTGATTCTTCTTCAATATGCACTTCACCAACATGCAGTGTTTCCTTGATTGAATTAGCTCTCACACCCATATTTGCGTCTAGAGCCTTTGCATTGAGGGCTATCTGAAAACGGCTGTGGCGCTGAAGTTGCCTGTGAATGTGGAGTTGGTGGCATGTGAAACCCGCATGTGGAGCATTCGTTTGTGTGGGATGCTCACCAAGCTTCATTTCAGTCCTAGGCACTCAAAGGGCACTAAGCATAGAGTGTGAAAACTCAGTTTCCTTGAGAGCTGCTTGGAAGCCTGATGGTGTGTGAAGTTAGTGAGCCAAATGGAGTTGTTCTCCCACAAGAACCACTCGGCTGATCCTTCTTCAATATGCCCTTCACCAACATGCAGTGTTTCCTTGATTGAATTAGCTCTCACACCAATATTTGCGTCTAGAGCCTTTGCATTGAGGGCTATCTGAAAACGGCTGTGGCGCTGAAGTTGCCTGTGAATGTGGAGTTGGTGGCATGTGAAACCCGCATGTGGAGCATTCGTTTGTGTGGGATGCTCACCAAGCTTCATTTCAGTCCTAGGCACTCAAAGGGCACTAAGCATAGAGTGTGAAAACTCAGTTTCCTTGAGAGCTGCTTGGAAGCCTGATGGTGTGTGAAGTTAGTGAGCCAAATGGAGTTGTTCTCCCACAAGAACCACTCGGCTGATCCTTCTTCAATATGCCCTTCACCAACATGCAGTGTTTCCTTGATTGAATTAGCTCTCACACCAATATTTGCGTCTAGAGCCTTTGCATTGAGGGCTATCTGAAAACGGCTGTGGCGCTGAAGTTGCCTGTGAATGTGGAGTTGGTGGCATGTGAAACCCACATGTGGAGCATTCGTTTGTGTGGGATGCTCTACCAGGTTCATTCCTAGATAATGCCCTCAAAGGGCACTAAGCATAGAGTGTGAAAACTGAGTTTCCTTGAGAGCTGCTTGGAAGCCTAATGGTGTGTGAAGTTAGTGATCCAAATGGAATTGTTCTCCCACAAGAACCACTCGGCTGATCCTTCTTCAAAATGCCCATCACCAACATGCAGTGTTTCCTTGATTGAATTAGCTCTCACACCAATATTTGCGTCTAGAGCCTTTGCATTGAGGGCTATCTGAAAACGGATGTGGCGCTGAAGTTGCCTGTGAATGTGGAGTTGGGGGCATGTGAAACCCGCATGTGGAGCATTCGTTTGTGTGGGATGCTCACTAAGCATCATTTCAGTCCTAGGCACTCAAAGGGCACTAAGCATAGAGTGTGAAAACTGAGTTCCCTTGAGAGCTGCTTGGAAGCCTGATGGTGTGTGAAGTTAGTGAGCCAAATGGAGTTGTTCTTCCACAAGAACTACTCGGCTGATCCTTCTTCAATATGCCCTTCACCAACATGCAGTGTTTCCTTGATTGAATTAGCTCTCACACCAATATTTGCGTCTAGAGCCTTTGCATTGAGGGCTATCTGAAAACGGCTGTGGCGCTGAAGTTGCCTGAGAATGTGGAGTTGGTGGCATGTGAAACCCGCATGTGGAGCATTCGTTTGTGTGGGATGCTCTACCAGGTTCATTCCTAGATAAAGCACTCAAGGGGCACTAAGCATAGAGTGTGAAAACTGAGTTTCCTTAAGAGCTGCTTGGAAGCCTGATGGTGTGTGAAGTTAGTGAGCCAAATGGAGTTGTTCTCCCACAAGAACCACTTGGCTGATCCTTCTTCAATATGCCCATCACCAACATGCAGTGTTTCCTTGATTGAATTAGCTCTCACACCAATATTTGTGTCTAGAGCCTTTGCATTGAGGGCTATCTGAAAACGGCTGTGGCGCTGCAGTTGCCTGAGAATGTGGAGTTGGTGGCATGTGAAAACCGCATGTGGAGCATTCGTTTGTGTGATGCTCTACCAGGTTCATTCCTAGATAATGCACTCAAAGGGCACTAAGCATAGAGTGTGAAAACTGAGTTTCCTTGAGAGCTGCTTGGAAGCCTGATGGTGTGTGAAGTTAGTGAGCCAAATGGAGTTGTTCTCCCACAAGAACCACTTGGCTGATCCTTCTTCAATATGCCCTTCACCAACATGCAGTGTTTCCTTGATTGAATTAGCTCTCACACCAATATTTGAGTCTAGAGCCTTTGCATTGAGGGCTATCTGAAAACGGCTGTGGCGCTGAAGTTGCCTGTGAATGTGGAGTTGGTGGCATGTGAAACCCGCATGTGGAGCATTCGTTTGTGTGGGATGCTCACCAAGCTTCATTTCAGTCCTAGGCACTCAAAGGGCACTAAGCATAGAGTGTGAAAACTGAGTTTCCTTGAGAGCTGCTTGGAAGCCTGATGGTGTGTGAAGTTAGTGAGCCAAATGGAGTTGTTCTCCCACAAGAACCACTCGGCTGATCCTTCTTCAATATGCCCTTCACCAACATGCAGTGTTTCCTTGATTGAATTAGCTCTCACACCAATATTTGCGTCTAGAGCCTTTGCATTGAGGGCTATCTGAAAACGGCTGTGGCGCTGAAGTTGCCTGAGAATGTGGAGTTGGTGGCATGTGAAACCCGCATGTGCAGCATTCGTTTGTGTGGGATGCTCTACCAGGTTCATTCCTAGATAATGCCCTCAAAGGGCACTAAGCATAGAGTGTGAAAACTGAGTTTCCTTGAGAGCTGCTTGGAAGCCTGATGGTGTGTGAAGTTAGTGAGCCAAATGGAGTTGTTCTCCCACAAGAACCACTCGGCTGATCCTTCTTCAATATGCCCTTCACCAACATGCAGTGTTTCCTTGATTGAATTAGCTCTCACACCAATATTTGTGTCTAGAGCCTTTTTATTGAGGGCTATCTGAAAACGGCTGAGGCGATGAAATTGCCTGAGAATGTGGAGTTGGTGGCATGTGAAACCCGCATGTGGAGCATTCGTTTGTGTGGGATGCTCACCAAGCTTCATTTCAGTCCTAGGCACTCAAAGGGCACTAAGCATAGAGTGTGAAAACTGAGTTTCCTTGAGAGCTGCTTGGAAGCCTGATGGTGTGTGAAGTTAGTGAGCCAAATGCAGTTGTTCTCCCACAAGAACCACTCGGCTGATCCTTCTTCAATATGCCCTTCACCAACATGCAGTGTTTCCTTGATTGAATTAGCTCTCACACCAATATTTGTGTCTAGAGCCTTTTTATTGAGGGCTATCTGAAAACGGCTGTGGCGCTGAAGATGCCTGTGAATGTGGAGTTGGTGGCATGTGAAACCCGCATGTGGAGCATTCGTTTGTGTGGGATGCTCACCAAGCTTCATTTCAGTCCTAGGCTCTCAAAGGGCACTAAGCATAGAGTGTGAAAACTGAGTTTCCTTGAGAGCTGCTTGGAAGCCTGATGGTGTGTGAAGTTAGTGAGCCAAATGGAGTTGTTCTCCCACAAGAACCACTCGGCTGATCCTTCTTCAATATGCCCTTCACCAACATGCAGTGTTTCCTTGATTGAATTAGCTCTCACACCAATATTTGCGTCTAGAGCCTTTGCATTGAGGGCTATCTGAAAACGGCTGAGGCGCTGAATTTGCGTGAGAATGTGGAGTTGGTGGCATGTGAAACCCACATGTGGAGCATTCGTTTGTGTGGGATGCTCTACCAGGTTCATTTCAGTCCTAGCCTCTCAAAGGGCACTAAGCATAGAGTGTGAAAACTGAGTTTCCTTGAGAGCTGCTTGGAAGCCTGATGGTGTGTGAAGTTAGTGAGCCAAATGGAGTTGTTCTCCCACAAGAACCACTCGGCTGATCCTTCTTCAATATGCCCTTCACCAACATGCAGTGTTTCCTTGATTGAATTAGCTCTCACACCAATATTTGCGTCTAGAGCCTTTGCATTGAGGGCTATCTGAAAACGGCTGTGGCACTGAAGTTGCCTGAGAATGTGGAGTTGGTGGCATGTGAAACCCACATGTGGAGCATTCGTTTGTGTGGAATGCTCTACCAGGTTCATTCCTAGATAATGCCCTCAAAGGGCACTAAGCATAGAGTGTGAAAACTGAGTTTCCTTGAGAGCTGCTTGGAAGCCTGATGGTGTGTGAAGTTAGTGAGCCAAATGGAGTTGTTCTCCCACAAGAACCACTTGGCTGATTCTTCTTCAGTATGCCCTTCACCAACATGCAGTGTTTCCTTGATTGAATTAGCTCTCACACCAATATTTGCGTCTAGAGCCTTTGCATTGAGGGCTATCTGAAAACGGCTGTGGCGCTGAAGTTGCCTGTGAATGTGGAGTTGGTGGCATGTGAAACCCGCATGTGGAGCATTCGTTTGTGTGGGATGCTCACCAAGCTTCATTTCAGTCCTAGGCACTCAAAGGGCACTAAGCATAGAGTGTGAAAACTGAGTTTCCTTGAGAGCTGCTTGGAAGCCTGATGGTGTGTGAAGTTAGTGAGCCAAATGGAGTTGTTCTCCCACAAGAACCACTCGGCTGATCCTTCTTCAATATGCCCTTCACCAACATGCAGTGTTTCCTTGATTGAATTAGCTCTCACACCAATATTTGCGTCTAGAGCCTTTGCATTGAGGGCTATCTGAAAACGGCTGTGGCGCTGAAGTTGCCTGAGAATGTGGAGTTGGTGGCATGTGAAACCCGCATGTGCAGCATTCGTTTGTGTGGGATGCTCTACCAGGTTCATTCCTAGATAATGCCCTCAAAGGGCACTAAGCATAGAGTGTGAAAACTGAGTTTCCTTGAGAGCTGCTTGGAAGCCTGATGGTGTGTGAAGTTAGTGAGCCAAATGGAGTTGTTCTCCCACAAGAACCACTCGGCTGATCCTTCTTCAATATGCCCTTCACCAACATGCAGTGTTTCCTTGATTGAATTAGCTCTCACACCAATATTTGTGTCTAGAGCCTTTTTATTGAGGGCTATCTGAAAACGGCTGAGGCGATGAAATTGCCTGAGAATGTGGAGTTGGTGGCATGTGAAACCCGCATGTGGAGCATTCGTTTGTGTGGGATGCTCACCAAGCTTCATTTCAGTCCTAGGCACTCAAAGGGCACTAAGCATAGAGTGTGAAAACTGAGTTTCCTTGAGAGCTGCTTGGAAGCCTGATGGTGTGTGAAGTTAGTGAGCCAAATGCAGTTGTTCTCCCACAAGAACCACTCGGCTGATCCTTCTTCAATATGCCCTTCACCAACATGCAGTGTTTCCTTGATTGAATTAGCTCTCACACCAATATTTGTGTCTAGAGCCTTTTTATTGAGGGCTATCTGAAAACGGCTGTGGCGCTGAAGATGCCTGTGATTGTGGAGTTGGTGGCATGTGAAACCCGCATGTGGAGCATTCGTTTGTGTGGGATGCTCACCAAGCTTCATTTCAGTCCTAGGCTCTCAAAGGGCACTAAGCATAGAGTGTGAAAACTGAGTTTCCTTGAGAGCTGCTTGGAAGCCTGATGGTGTGTGAAGTTAGTGAGCCAAATGGAGTTGTTCTCCCACAAGAACCACTCGGCTGATCCTTCTTCAATATGCCCTTCACCAACATGCAGTGTTTCCTTGATTGAATTAGCTCTCACACCAATATTTGCGTCTAGAGCCTTTGCATTGAGGGCTATCTGAAAACGGCTGAGGCGCTGAATTTGCGTGAGAATGTGGAGTTGGTGGCATGTGAAACCCACATGTGGAGCATTCGTTTGTGTGGGATGCTCTACCAGGTTCATTCAGTCCTAGCCTCTCAAAGGGCACTAAGCATAGAGTGTGAAAACTGAGTTTCCTTGAGAGCTGCTTGGAAGCCTGATGGTGTGTGAAGTTAGTGAGCCAAATGGAGTTGTTCTCCCACAAGAACCACTCGGCTGATCCTTCTTCAATATGCCCTTCACCAACATGCAGTGTTTCCTTGATTGAATTAGCTCTCACACCAATATTTGCGTCTAGAGCCTTTGCATTGAGGGCTATCTGAAAACGGCTGTGGCACTGAAGTTGCCTGAGAATGTGGAGTTGGTGGCATGTGAAACCCACATGTGGAGCATTCGTTTGTGTGGAATGCTCTACCAGGTTCATTCCTAGATAATGCCCTCAAAGGGCACTAAGCATAGAGTGTGAAAACTGAGTTTCCTTGAGAGCTGCTTGGAAGCGTGATGGTGTGTGAAGTTAGTGAGCCAAATGGAGTTGTTCTCCACAAGAACCACTTGGCTGATTCTTCTTCAGTATGCCCTTCACCAACATGCAGTGTTTCCTTGATTGAATTAGCTCTCACACCAATATTTGCGTCTAGAGCCTTTGCATTGAGGGCTATCTGAAAACGGCTGTGGCGCTGAAGTTGCCTGTGAATGTGGAGTTGGTGGCATGTGAAACCCGCATGTGGAGCATTCGTTTGTGTGGGATGCTCACCAAGCTTCATTTCAGTCCTAGGCACTCAAAGGGCACTAAGCATAGAGTGTGAAAACTGAGTTTCCTTGAGAGCTGCTTGGAAGCCTGATGGTGTGTGAAGTTAGTGAGCCAAATGGAGTTGTTCTCCCACAAGAACCACTCGGCTGATCCTTCTTCAATATGCCCTTCACCAACATGCAGTGTTTCCTTGATTGAATTAGCTCTCACACCAATATTTGCGTCTAGAGCCTTTGCATTGAGGGCTATCTGAAAACGGCTGTGGCGCTGAAGTTGCCTGAGAATGTGGAGTTGGTGGCATGTGAAACCCGCATGTGGAGCATTCGTTTGTGTGGGATGATCACCAAGCTTCATTTCAGTCCTAGGCACTCAAAGGGCACTAAGCATAGAGTGTGAAAACTGAGTTTCCTTGAGAGCTGCTTGGAAGCCTGATGGTGTGTGAAGTTAGTGAGCCAAATGCAGTTGTTCTCCCACAAGAACCACTTGGCTGATCCTTCTTCAATATGCCCTTCACCAACATGCAGTGTTTCCTTGATTGAATTAGCTCTCACACCAATATTTGCGTCTAGAGCCTTTGCATTGAGGGCTATCTGAAAACGGCTGTGGCGCTGCAGTTGCCTGAGAATGTGGAGTTGGTGGCATGTGAAACCAGCATGTGGAGCATTCGTTTGTGTGGGATGCTCTACCAGGTTCATTCCTAGATAATGCACTCAAAGGGCACTAAGCATAGAGTGTGAAAACTGAGTTTCCTTGAGAGCTGCTTGGAAGCGTGATGGTGTGTGAAGTTAGTGAGCCAAATGGAGTTGTTCTCCCACAAGAACCACTCGGCTGATCCTTCTTCAATATGCCCTTCACCAACATGCAGTGTTTCCTTGATTGAATTAGCTCTCACACCAATATTTGCGTCTAGAGCCTTTGCATTGAGGGCTATCTGAAAACGGCTGTGGCGCTGATGTTGCCTGAGAATGTGGAGTTGGTGGCATGTGAAACCCGCATGTGGAGCATTCGTTTGTGTGGGATGCTCACCAAGCTTCATTTCAGTCCTAGGCACTCAAAGGGCACTAAGCATAGAGTGTGAAAACTGAGTTTCCTTGAGAGCTGCTTGGAAGCCTGATGGTGTGTGAAGTTAGTGAGCCAAATGGAGTTGTTCTCCCACAAGAACCACTCGGCTGATTCTTCTGCAATATGCACTTCACCAACATGCATTGTTTCCTTGATTGAATTAGCTCTCACACCAATATTTGCGTCTAGAGCCTTTGCATTGAGGGCTATCTGAAAACGGCTGTGGCGCTGAAGTTGCCTGTGAATGTGGAGTTGGTGGCATGTGAAACCCGCATGTGGAGCACTCGTTTGTGTGGGATGCTCTACCAGGTTCATTCCTAGATAATGCCCTCAAAGGGCACTAAGCATAGAGTGTGAAAACTGAGTTTCCTGAGAGCTGCTTGGAAGCCTGATGGTGTGTGAAGTTAGTGAGCCAAATGGAGTTGTTCTCCCACAAGAACCACTCGGCTGATCCTTCTTCAATATGCCCTTCACCAACATGCAGTGTTTCCTTGATTGAATTAGCTCTCACACCAATATTTGTGTGTAGAGCCTTTGCATTGAGGGCTATCTGAAAACGGCTGTGGCGCTGAAGTTGCCTGAGAATGTGGAGTTGGTGGCATGTGAAACCCGCATGTGGAGCATTCGTTTGTGTGATGCTCTACCAGGTTCATTCCTAGATAATGCCCTCAAAGGGCACTAAGCATAGAGTGTGAAAACTGAGTTTCCTTGAGAGCTGCTTGGAAGCCTGATGGTGTGTGAAGTTAGTGAGCCAAATGGAGTTGTTCTCCCACAAGAACCACTCGGCTGATCCTTCTTCAAAATGCCCTTCACCAACATGCAGTGTTTCCTTGATTGAATTAGCTCTCACACCAATATTTGCGTCTAGAGCCTTTGCATTGAGGGCTATCTGAAAACGGCTGTGGCACTGAAGTTGCCTGAGAATGTGGAGTTGGTGGCATGTGAAACCCACATGTGGAGCATTCGTTTGTGTGGGATGCTCTACCAGGTTCATTCCTAGATAATGCCCTCAAAGGGCACTAAGCATAGAGTGTGAAAACTGAGTTTCCTTGAGAGCTGCTTGGAAGCCTGATGGTGTGTGAAGTTAGTGAGCCAAATGGAGTTGTTCTCCCTCAAGAACCACTCGGCTGATTCTTCTTCAATATGCACTTCACCAACATGCAGTGTTTCCTTGATTGAATTAGCTCTCACACCAATATTTGCGTCTAGAGCCTTTGCATTGAGGGCTATCTGAAAACGGCTGTGGCGCTGAAGTTGCCTGTGAATGTGGAGTTGGTGGCATGTGAAACCCGCATGTGGAGCATTCGTTTGTGTGGGATGCTCACCAAGCTTCATTTCAGTCCTAGGCTCTCAAAGCGCACTAAGCATAGAGTGTGAAAACTGAATTTCCTTGAGAGCTGCTTGGAAGGCTGATGGTGTGTGAAGTTAGTGAGCCAAATGTAGTTTTCTCCCACAAGAACCACTCGGCTGATCCTTCTTCAATATGCCCTTCACCAACATGCAGTGTTTCCTTGATTGAATTAGCTCTCACACCAATATTTGTGTCTAGAGCCTTTGCATTGAGGGCTATCTGAAAACGGCTGTGGCGCTGAAGTTGCCTGAGAATGTGTAGTTGGTGGCATGTGAAACCCGCATGTGGAGCATTCGTTTGTGTGGGATGCTCTACCAGGTTCATTCCTAGATAATGCACTCAAAGGGCACTAAGCATAGAGTGTGAAAACTGAGTTTCCTTGAGAGCTGCTTGGAAGCCTGATGGTGTGTGAAGTTAGTGAGCCAAATGGAGTTGTTCTCCCACAAGAACCACTCAGCTGATCCTTCTTCAATATGCCCTTCACCAACATGCAGTGTTTCCTTGATTGAATTAGCTCTCACACCAATATTTGCGTCTAGAGCCTTTGCATTGAGGGCTATCTGAAAATGGCTGTGGCGCTGAAGTTGCCTGAGAATGTGGAGTTGGTGGCATGTGAAACCCGCATGTGGAGCATTCGTTTGTGTGGGATGCTCTACCAGGTTCATTCCTAGATAATGCCCTCAAAGGGCACTAAGCATAGAGTGTGAAAACTGAGTTTCCTTGAGAGCTGCTTGGAAGCCTGATGGTGTGTGAAGTTAGTGAGCCAAATGGAGTTGTTCTCCCACAAGAACCACTCGGCTGATCCTTCTTCAATATGCCCTTCACCAACATGCAGTGTTTCCTTGATTGAATTAGCTCTCACACCAATATTTGCGTCTAGAGCCTTTGCATTGAGGGCTATCTGAAAACGGCTGTGGCGCTGAAGTTGCCTGAGAATGTGGAGTTGCTGGCATGTGAAACCCGCATGTGGAGCATTCGTTTGTGTGGGATGCTCACCAAGCTTCATTTCAGTCCTAGGCACTCAAAGGGCACTAAGCATAGAGTGTGAAAACTGAGTTTCCTTGAGAGCTGCTTGGAAGCCTGATGGTGTGTGAAGTTAGTGAGCCAAATGGAGTTGTTCTCCCACAAGAACCACTCGGCTGATCCTTCTTCAATATGCCCTTCACCAACATGCAGTGTTTCCTTGATTGAATTAGCTCTCACACCAATATTTGCGTCTAGAGCCTTTGCATTGAGGGCTATCTGAAAACGGCTGTGGCGCTGCAGTTGCCTGTGAATGTGGAGTTGGTGGCATGTGAAACCCGCATGTGGAGCATTCGTTTGTGTGGGATGCTCTACCAGGTTCATTCCTAGATAATGCACTCAAAGGGCACTAAGCATAGAGTGTGAAAACTGAGTTTCCTTGAGAGCTGCTTGGAAGCCTGATGGTGTGTGAAGTTAGTGAGCCAAATGGAGTTGTTCTCCCACAAGAACCTCTCGGCTGATCCTTCTTCAGTATGCCCTTCACCAACATGCAGTGTTTCCTTGATTGAATTAGCTCTCACACCAATATTTGCGTCTAGAGCCTTTGCATTGAGGGCTATCTGAAAACGGCTGTGGCGCTGCAGTTGCCTGAGAATGTGGAGTTGGTGGCATGTGAAACCAGCATGTGGAGCATTCGTTTGTGTGGGATGCTCTACCAGGTTCATTCCTAGATAATGCACTCAAAGGGCACTAAGCATAGAGTGTGAAAACTGAGTTTCCTTGAGAGCTGCTTGGAAGCGTGATGGTGTGTGAAGTTAGTGAGCCAAATGGAGTTGTTCTCCCACAAGAACCACTCGGCTGATCCTTCTTCAATATGCCCTTCACCAACATGCAGTGTTTCCTTGATTGAATTAGCTCTCACACCAATATTTGCGTCTAGAGCCTTTGCATTGAGGGCTATCTGAAAACGGCTGTGGCGCTGAAGTTGCCTGTGAATGTGGAGTTGGTGGCATGTGAAACCCGCATGTGGAGCATTCGTTTGTGTGGGATGCTCGACCAGGTTCATTCCTAGATAATGCCCTCAAAGGGCACTAAGCATAGAGTGTGAAAACTGAGTTTCCTTGAGAGCTGCTTGGAAGCCTGATGGTGTGTGAAGTTAGTGAGCCAAATGGAGTTGTTCTGCCACAAGAACCACTCGGCTGATCCTTCTTCAATATGCCCTTCACCAACATGCAGTGTTTCCTTGATTGAATTAGCTCTCACACCAATATTTGCGTCTAGAGCCTTTGCATTGAGGGCTATCTGAAAACGGCTGTGGCGCTGAAGTTGCCTGAGAATGTGGAGTTGGTGGCATGTGAAAACCGCATGTGGAGCATTCGTTTGTGTGGGATGCTCTTCCAGGTTCATTCCTAGATAATGCACTCAAAGGGCACTAAGCATAGAGTGTGAAAACTGAGTTTCCTTGAGAGCTGCTTGGAAGCCTGATGGTGTGTGAAGTTAGTGAGCCAAATGGAGTTGTTCTCCCACAAGAACCACTCGGCTGATCCTTCTTCAATATGCCCTTCACCAACATGCAGTGTTTCCTTGATTGAATTAGCTCTCACACCAATATTTGCGTCTAGAGCCTTTGCATTGAGGGCTATCTGAAACGGCTGTGGCGCTGATGTTGCCTGAGAATGTGGAGTTGGTGGCATGTGAAACCCGCATGTGGAGCATTCGTTTGTGTGGGATGCTCACCAAGCTTCATTTCAGTCCTAGGCACTCAAAGGGCACTAAGCATAGAGTGTGAAAACTGAGTTTCCTTGAGAGCTGCTTGGAAGCCTGATGGTGTGTGAAGTTAGTGAGCCAAATGCAGTTGTTCTCCACAAGAACCACTCGGCTGATCCTTCTTCAATATGCCCTTCACCAACATGCAGTGTTTCCTTGATTGAATTAGCTCTCACACCAATATTTGCGTCTAGAGCCTTTGCATTGAGGGCTATCTGAAAACGGCTGAGGCGCTGAATTTGCGTGAGAATGTGGAGTTGGTGGCATGTGAAACCCACATGTGGAGCATTCGTTTGTGTGGATGCTCTACCAGGTTCATTTCAGTCCTAGCCTCTCAAAGGGCACTAAGCATAGAGTGTGAAAACTGAGTTTCCTTGAGAGCTGCTTGGAAGCCTGATGGTGTGTGAAGTTAGTGAGCCAAATGGAGTTGTTCTCCCACAAGAACCACTCGGCTGATCCTTCTTCAATATGCCCTTCACCAACATGCAGTGTTTCCTTGATTGAATTAGCTCTCACACCAATATTTGCGTCTAGAGCCTTTGCATTGAGGGCTATCTGAAAACGGCTGTGGCGCTGATGTTGCCTGAGAATGTGGAGTTGGTGGCATGTGAAACCCGCATGTGGAGCATTCGTTTGTGTGGGATGCTCACCAAGCTTCATTTCAGTCCTAGGCACTCAAAGGGCACTAAGCATAGAGTGTGAAAACTGAGTTTCCTTGAGAGCTGCTTGGAAGCCTGATGGTGTGTGAAGTTAGTGAGCCAAATGCAGTTGTTCTCCCACAAGAACCACTCGGCTGATCCTTCTTCAATATGCCCTTCACCAACATGCAGTGTTTCCTTGATTGAATTAGCTCTCACACCAATATTTGCGTCTAGAGCCTTTGCATTGAGGGCTATCTGAAAACGGCTGAGGCGCTGAATTTGCGTGAGAATGTGGAGTTGGTGGCATGTGAAACCCACATGTGGAGCATTCGTTTGTGTGGGATGCTCTACCAGGTTCATTTCAGTCCTAGCCTCTCAAAGGGCACTAAGCATAGAGTGTGAAAACTGAGTTTCCTTGAGAGCTGCTTGGAAGCCTGATGGTGTGTGAAGTTAGTGAGCCAAATGGAGTTGTTCTCCCACAAGAACCACTCGGCTGATCCTTCTTCAATATGCCCTTCACCAACATGCAGTGTTTCCTTGATTGAATTAGCTCTCACACCAATATTTGCGTCTAGAGCCTTTGCATTGAGGGCTATCTGAAAACGGCTGAGGCGCTGAATTTGCGTGAGAATGTGGAGTTGGTGGCATGTGAAACCCACATGTGGAGCATTCGTTTGTGTGGGATGCTCTACCAGGTTCATTTCAGTCCTAGCCTCTCAAAGGGCACTAAGCATAGAGTGTGAAAACTGAGTTTCCTTGAGAGCTGCTTGGAAGCCTGATGGTGTGTGAAGTTAGTGAGCCAAATGGAGTTGTTCTCCCACAAGAACCACTCGGCTGATTCTTCTGCAATATGCACTTCACCAACATGCATTGTTTCCTTGATTGAATTAGCTCTCACACCAATATTTGCGTCTAGAGCCTTTGCATTGAGGGCTATCTGAAAACGGCTGTGGCGCTGAAGTTGCCTGTGAATGTGGAGTTGGTGGCATGTGAAACCCGCATGTGGAGCACTCGTTTGTGTGGGATGCTCTACCAGGTTCATTCCTAGATAATGCCCTCAAAGGGCACTAAGCATAGAGTGTGAAAACTGAGTTTCCTGGAGAGCTGCTTGGAAGCCTGATGGTGTGTGAAGTTAGTGAGCCAAATGGAGTTGTTCTCCCACAAGAACCACTCGGCTGATCCTTCTTCAATATGCCCTTCACCAACATGCAGTGTTTCCTTGATTGAATTAGCTCTCACACCAATATTTGTGTGTAGAGCCTTTGCATTGAGGGCTATCTGAAAACGGCTGTGGCGCTGAAGTTGCCTGAGAATGTGGAGTTGGTGGCATGTGAAACCCGCATGTGGAGCATTCGTTTGTGTGATGCTCTACCAGGTTCATTCCTAGATAATGCCCTCAAAGGGCACTAAGCATAGAGTGTGAAAACTGAGTTTCCTTGAGAGCTGCTTGGAAGCCTGATGGTGTGTGAAGTTAGTGAGCCAAATGGAGTTGTTCTCCCACAAGAACCACTCGGCTGATCCTTCTTCAAAATGCCCTTCACCAACATGCAGTGTTTCCTTGATTGAATTAGCTCTCACACCAATATTTGCGTCTAGAGCCTTTGCATTGAGGGCTATCTGAAAACGGCTGTGGCACTGAAGTTGCCTGAGAATGTGGAGTTGGTGGCATGTGAAACCCACATGTGGAGCATTCGTTTGTGTGGGATGCTCTACCAGGTTCATTCCTAGATAATGCCCTCAAAGGGCACTAAGCATAGAGTGTGAAAACTGAGTTTCCTTGAGAGCTGCTTGGAAGCCTGATGGTGTGTGAAGTTAGTGAGCCAAATGAGTTGTTCTCCCTCAAGAACCACTCGGCTGATTCTTCTTCAATATGCACTTCACCAACATGCAGTGTTTCCTTGATTGAATTAGCTCTCACACCAATATTTGCGTCTAGAGCCTTTGCATTGAGGGCTATCTGAAAACGGCTGTGGCGCTGAAGTTGCCTGTGAATGTGGAGTTGGTGGCATGTGAAACCCGCATGTGGAGCATTCGTTTGTGTGGGATGCTCACCAAGCTTCATTTCAGTCCTAGGCACTCAAAGGGCACTAAGCATAGAGTGTGAAAACTGAATTTCCTTGAGAGCTGCTTGGAAGGCTGATGGTGTGTGAAGTTAGTGAGCCAAATGTAGTTTTCTCCCAGAAGAACCACTCGGCTGATCCTTCTTCAATATGCCCTTCACCAACATGCAGTGTTTCCTTGATTGAATTAGCTCTCACACCAATATTTGTGTCTAGAGCCTTTGCATTGAGGGCTATCTGAAAACGGCTGTGGCGCTGAAGTTGCCTGAGAATGTGTAGTTGGTGGCATGTGAAACCCGCATGTGGAGCATTCGTTTGTGTGGGATGCTCTACCAGGTTCATTCCTAGATAATGCACTCAAAGGGCACTAAGCATAGAGTGTGAAAACTGAGTTTCCTTGAGAGCTGCTTGGAAGCCTGATGGTGTGTGAAGTTAGTGAGCCAAATGGAGTTGTTCTCCCACAAGAACCACTCAGCTGATCCTTCTTCAATATGCCCTTCACCAACATGCAGTGTTTCCTTGATTGAATTAGCTCTCACACCAATATTTGCGTCTAGAGCCTTTGCATTGAGGGCTATCTGAAAATGGCTGTGGCGCTGAAGTTGCCTGAGAATGTGGAGTTGGTGGCATGTGAAACCCGCATGTGGAGCATTCGTTTGTGTGGGATGCTCTACCAGGTTCATTCCTAGATAATGCCCTCAAAGGGCACTAAGCATAGAGTGTGAAAACTGAGTTTCCTTGAGAGCTGCTTGGAAGCCTGATGGTGTGTGAAGTTAGTGAGCCAAATGGAGTTGTTCTCCCACAAGAACCACTCGGCTGATCCTTCTTCAATATGCCCTTCACCAACATGCAGTGTTTCCTTGATTGAATTAGCTCTCACACCAATATTTGCGTCTAGAGCCTTTGCATTGAGGGCTATCTGAAAACGGCTGTGGCGCTGAAGTTGCCTGAGAATGTGGAGTTGCTGGCATGTGAAACCCGCATGTGAAGCATTCGTTTGTGTGGGATGCTCACCAAGCTTCATTTCAGTCCTAGGCACTCAAAGGGCACTAAGCATAGAGTGTGAAAACTGAGTTTCCTTGAGAGCTGCTTGGAAGCCTGATGGTGTGTGAAGTTAGTGAGCCAAATGGAGTTGTTCTCCCACAAGAACCACTCGGCTGATCCTTCTTCAATATGCCCTTCACCAACATGCAGTGTTTCCTTGATTGAATTAGCTCTCACACCAATATTTGCGTCTAGAGCCTTTGCATTGAGGGCTATCTGAAAACGGCTGTGGCGCTGCAGTTGCCTGTGAATGTGGAGTTGGTGGCATGTGAAACCCGCATGTGGAGCATTCGTTTGTGTGGGATGCTCTACCAGGTTCATTCCTAGATAATGCACTCAAAGGGCACTAAGCATAGAGTGTGAAAACTGAGTTTCCTTGAGAGCTGCTTGGAAGCCTGATGGTGTGTGAAGTTAGTGAGCCAAATGGAGTTGTTCTCCCACAAGAACCTCTCGGCTGATCCTTCTTCAGTATGCCCTTCACCAACATGCAGTGTTTCCTTGATTGAATTAGCTCTCACACCAATATTTGCGTCTAGAGCCTTTGCATTGAGGGCTATCTGAAAACGGCTGTGGCGCTGCAGTTGCCTGAGAATGTGGAGTTGGTGGCATGTGAAACCAGCATGTGGAGCATTCGTTTGTGTGGGATGCTCTACCAGGTTCATTCCTAGATAATGCACTCAAAGGGCACTAAGCATAGAGTGTGAAAACTGAGTTTCCTTGAGAGCTGCTTGGAAGCGTGATGGTGTGTGAAGTTAGTGAGCCAAATGGAGTTGTTCTCCCACAAGAACCACTCGGCTGATCCTTCTTCAATATGCCCTTCACCAACATGCAGTGTTTCCTTGATTGAATTAGCTCTCACACCAATATTTGCGTCTAGAGCCTTTGCATTGAGGGCTATCTGAAAACGGCTGTGGCGCTGAAGTTGCCTGTGAATGTGGAGTTGGTGGCATGTGAAACCCGCATGTGGAGCATTCGTTTGTGTGGGATGCTCGACCAGGTTCATTCCTAGATAATGCCCTCAAAGGGCACTAAGCATAGAGTGTGAAAACTGAGTTTCCTTGAGAGCTGCTTGAAGCCTGATGGTGTGTGAAGTTAGTGAGCCAAATGGAGTTGTTCTGCCACAAGAACCACTCGGCTGATCCTTCTTCAATATGCCCTTCACCAACATGCAGTGTTTCCTTGATTGAATTAGCTCTCACACCAATATTTGCGTCTAGAGCCTTTGCATTGAGGGCTATCTGAAAACGGCTGTGGCGCTGAAGTTGCCTGAGAATGTGGAGTTGGTGGCATGTGAAACCCGCATGTGGAGCATTCGTTTGTGTGGGATGCTCTTCCAGGTTCATTCCTAGATAATGCACTCAAAGGGCACTAAGCATAGAGTGTGAAAACTGAGTTTCCTTGAGAGCTGCTTGGAAGCCTGATGGTGTGTGAAGTTAGTGAGCCAAATGGAGTTGTTCTCCCACAAGAACCACTCGGCTGATCCTTCTTCAATATGCCCTTCACCAACATGCAGTGTTTCCTTGATTGAATTAGCTCTCACACCAATATTTGCGTCTAGAGCCTTTGCATTGAGGGCTATCTGAAAACGGCTGTGGCGCTGATGTTGCCTGAGAATGTGGAGTTGGTGGCATGTGAAACCCGCATGTGGAGCATTCGTTTGTGTGGGATGCTCACCAAGCTTCATTTCAGTCCTAGGCACTCAAAGGGCACTAAGCATAGAGTGTGAAAACTGAGTTTCCTTGAGAGCTGCTTGGAAGCCTGATGGTGTGTGAAGTTAGTGAGCCAAATGCAGTTGTTCTCCCACAAGAACCACTCGGCTGATCCTTCTTCAATATGCCCTTCACCAACATGCAGTGTTTCCTTGATTGAATTAGCTCTCACACCAATATTTGCGTCTAGAGCCTTTGCATTGAGGGCTATCTGAAAACGGCTGAGGCGCTGAATTTGCGTGAGAATGTGGAGTTGGTGGCATGTGAAACCCACATGTGGAGCATTCGTTTGTGTGGGATGCTCTACCAGGTTCATTTCAGTCCTAGCCTCTCAAAGGGCACTAAGCATAGAGTGTGAAAACTGAGTTTCCTTGAGAGCTGCTTGGAAGCCTGATGGTGTGTGAAGTTAGTGAGCCAAATGGAGTTGTTCTCCCACAAGAACCACTCGGCTGATCCTTCTTCAATATGCCCTTCACCAACATGCAGTGTTTCCTTGATTGAATTAGCTCTCACACCAATATTTGTGTCTAGAGCCTTTGCATTGAGGGCTATCTGAAAACGGCTGTGGCGCTGAAGTTGCCTGAGAATGTGTAGTTGGTGGCATGTGAAACCCGCATGTGGAGCATTCGTTTGTGTGGGATGCTCTACCAGGTTCATTCCTAGATAATGCACTCAAAGGGCACTAAGCATAGAGTGTGAAAACTGAGTTTCCTTGAGAGCTGCTTGGAAGCCTGATGGTGTGTGAAGTTAGTGAGCCAAATGGAGTTGTTCTCCCACAAGAACCACTCAGCTGATCCTTCTTCAATATGCCCTTCACCAACATGCAGTGTTTCCTTGATTGAATTAGCTCTCACACCAATATTTGCGTCTAGAGCCTTTGCATTGAGGGCTATCTGAAAATGGCTGTGGCGCTGAAGTTGCCTGAGAATGTGGAGTTGGTGGCATGTGAAACCCGCATGTGGAGCATTCGTTTGTGTGGATGCTCTACCAGGTTCATTCCTAGATAATGCCCTCAAAGGGCACTAAGCATAGAGTGTGAAAACTGAGTTTCCTTGAGAGCTGCTTGGAAGCCTGATGGTGTGTGAAGTTAGTGAGCCAAATGGAGTTGTTCTCCACAAGAACCACTCGGCTGATCCTTCTTCAATATGCCCTTCACCAACATGCAGTGTTTCCTTGATTGAATTAGCTCTCACACCAATATTTGCGTCTAGAGCCTTTGCATTGAGGGCTATCTGAAAACGGCTGTGGCGCTGAAGTTGCCTGAGAATGTGGAGTTGCTGGCATGTGAAACCCGCATGTGAAGCATTCGTTTGTGTGGGATGCTCACCAAGCTTCATTTCAGTCCTAGGCACTCAAAGGGCACTAAGCATAGAGTGTGAAAACTGAGTTTCCTTGAGAGCTGCTTGGAAGCCTGATGGTGTGTGAAGTTAGTGAGCCAAATGGAGTTGTTATCCCACAAGAACCACTCGGCTGATCCTTCTTCAATATGCCCTTCACCAACATGCAGTGTTTCCTTGATTGAATTAGCTCTCACACCAATATTTGCGTCTAGAGCCTTTGCATTGAGGGCTATCTGAAAACGGCTGTGGCGCTGCAGTTGCCTGTGAATGTGGAGTTGGTGGCATGTGAAACCCGCATGTGGAGCATTCGTTTGTGTGGGATGCTCTACCAGGTTCATTCCTAGATAATGCACTCAAAGGGCACTAAGCATAGAGTGTGAAAACTGAGTTTCCTTGAGAGCTGCTTGGAAGCCTGATGGTGTGTGAAGTTAGTGAGCCAAATGGAGTTGTTCTCCCACAAGAACCTCTCGGCTGATCCTTCTTCAGTATGCCCTTCACCAACATGCAGTGTTTCCTTGATTGAATTAGCTCTCACACCAATATTTGCGTCTAGAGCCTTTGCATTGAGGGCTATCTGAAAACGGCTGTGGCGCTGCAGTTGCCTGAGAATGTGGAGTTGGTGGCATGTGAAACCAGCATGTGGAGCATTCGTTTGTGTGGGATGCTCTACCAGGTTCATTCCTAGATAATGCACTCAAAGGGCACTAAGCATAGAGTGTGAAAACTGAGTTTCCTTGAGAGCTGCTTGGAAGCGTGATGGTGTGTGAAGTTAGTGAGCCAAATGGAGTTGTTCTCCCACAAGAACCACTCGGCTGATCCTTCTTCAATATGCCCTTCACCAACATGCAGTGTTTCCTTGATTGAATTAGCTCTCACACCAATATTTGCGTCTAGAGCCTTTGCATTGAGGGCTATCTGAAAACGGCTGTGGCGCTGAAGTTGCCTGTGAATGTGGAGTTGGTGGCATGTGAAACCCGCATGTGGAGCATTCGTTTGTGTGGGATGCTCGACCAGGTTCATTCCTAGATAATGCCCTCAAAGGGCACTAAGCATAGAGTGTGAAAACTGAGTTTCCTTGAGAGCTGCTTGGAAGCCTGATGGTGTGTGAAGTTAGTGAGCCAAATGGAGTTGTTCTGCCACAAGAACCACTCGGCTGATCCTTCTTCAATATGCCCTTCACCAACATGCAGTGTTTCCTTGATTGAATTAGCTCTCACACCAATATTTGCGTCTAGAGCCTTTGCATTGAGGGCTATCTGAAAACGGCTGTGGCGCTGAAGTTGCCTGAGAATGTGGAGTTGGTGGCATGTGAAACCCGCATGTGGAGCATTCGTTTGTGTGGGATGCTCTTCCAGGTTCATTCCTAGATAATGCACTCAAAGGGCACTAAGCATAGAGTGTGAAAACTGAGTTTCCTTGAGAGCTGCTTGGAAGCCTGATGGTGTGTGAAGTTAGTGAGCCAAATGGAGTTGTTCTCCCACAAGAACCACTCGGCTGATCCTTCTTCAATATGCCCTTCACCAACATGCAGTGTTTCCTTGATTGAATTAGCTCTCACACCAATATTTGCGTCTAGAGCCTTTGCATTGAGGGCTATCTGAAAACGGCTTGTGGCGCTGATGTTGCCTGAGAATGTGGAGTTGGTGGCATGTGAAACCCGCATGTGGAGCATTCGTTTGTGTGGATGCTCACCAAGCTTCATTTCAGTCCTAGGCACTCAAAGGGCACTAAGCATAGAGTGTGAAAACTGAGTTTCCTTGAGAGCTGCTTGGAAGCCTGATGGTGTGTGAAGTTAGTGAGCCAAATGCAGTTGTTCTCCCACAAGAACCACTCGGCTGATCCTTCTTCAATATGCCCTTCACCAACATGCAGTGTTTCCTTGATTGAATTAGCTCTCACACCAATATTTGCGTCTAGAGCCTTTGCATTGAGGGCTATCTGAAAACGGCTGAGGCGCTGAATTTGCGTGAGAATGTGGAGTTGGTGGCATGTGAAACCCACATGTGGAGCATTCGTTTGTGTGGGATGCTCTACCAGGTTCATTTCAGTCCTAGCCTCTCAAAGGGCACTAAGCATAGAGTGTGAAAACTGAGTTTCCTTGAGAGCTGCTTGGAAGCCTGATGGTGTGTGAAGTTAGTGAGCCAAATGGAGTTGTTCTCCACAAGAACCACTCGGCTGATCCTTCTTCAATATGCCCTTCACCAACATGCAGTGTTTCCTTGATTGAATTAGCTCTCACACCAATATTTGCGTCTAGAGCCTTTGCATTGAGGGCTATCTGAAAACGGCTGAGGCGCTGAATTTGCGTGAGAATGTGGAGTTGGTGGCATGTGAAACCCACATGTGGAGCATTCGTTTGTGTGGGATGCTCTACCAGGTTCATTTCAGTCCTAGCCTCTCAAAGGGCACTAAGCATAGAGTGTGAAAACTGAGTTTCCTTGAGAGCTGCTTGGAAGCCTGATGGTGTGTGAAGTTAGTGAGCCAAATGGAGTTGTTCTCCCACAAGAACCACTCGGCTGATCCTTCTTCAATATGCCCTTCACCAACATGCAGTGTTTCCTTGATTGAATTAGCTCTCACACCAATATTTGCGTCTAGAGCCTTTGCATTGAGGGCTATCTGAAAACGGCTGTGGCACTGAAGTTGCCTGAGAATGTGGAGTTGGTGGCATGTGAAACCCACATGTGGAGCATTCGTTTGTGTGGGATGCTCTACCAGGTTCATTCCTAGATAATGCCCTCAAAGGGCACTAAGCATAGAGTGTGAAAACTGAGTTTCCTTGAGAGCTGCTTGGAAGTCTGATGGTGTGTGAAGTTAGTGAGCCAAATGGAGTTGTTCTCCCACAAGAACCACTCGGCTGATTCTTCTTCAATATGCACTTCACCAACATGCAGTGTTTCCTTGATTGAATTAGCTCTCACACCCATATTTGCGTCTAGAGCCTTTGCATTGAGGGCTATCTGAAAACGGCTGTGGCGCTGAAGTTGCCTGTGAATGTGGAGTTGGTGGCATGTGAAACCCGCATGTGGAGCATTCGTTTGTGTGGGATGCTCACCAAGCTTCATTTCAGTCCTAGGCACTCAAAGGGCACTAAGCATAGAGTGTGAAAACTCAGTTTCCTTGAGAGCTGCTTGGAAGCCTGATGGTGTGTGAAGTTAGTGAGCCAAATGGAGTTGTTCTCCCACAAGAACCACTCGGCTGATCCTTCTTCAATATGCCCTTCACCAACATGCAGTGTTTCCTTGATTGAATTAGCTCTCACACCAATATTTGCGTCTAGAGCCTTTGCATTGAGGGCTATCTGAAAACGGCTGTGGCGCTGAAGTTGCCTGTGAATGTGGAGTTGGTGGCATGTGAAACCCACATGTGGAGCATTCGTTTGTGTGGGATGCTCTACCAGGTTCATTCCTAGATAATGCCCTCAAAGGGCACTAAGCATAGAGTGTGAAAACTGAGTTTCCTTGAGAGCTGCTTGGAAGCCTAATGGTGTGTGAAGTTAGTGATCCAAATGGAATTGTTCTCCCACAAGAACCACTCGGCTGATCCTTCTTCAAAATGCCCATCACCAACATGCAGTGTTTCCTTGATTGAATTAGCTCTCACACCAATATTTGCGTCTAGAGCCTTTGCATTGAGGGCTATCTGAAAACGGATGTGGCGCTGAAGTTGCCTGTGAATGTGGAGTTGGGGGCATGTGAAACCCGCATGTGGAGCATTCGTTTGTGTGGGATGCTCACTAAGCATCATTTCAGTCCTAGGCACTCAAAGGGCACTAAGCATAGAGTGTGAAAACTGAGTTCCCTTGAGAGCTGCTTGGAAGCCTGATGGTGTGTGAAGTTAGTGAGCCAAATGGAGTTGTTCTTCCACAAGAACTACTCGGCTGATCCTTCTTCAATATGCCCTTCACCAACATGCAGTGTTTCCTTGATTGAATTAGCTCTCACACCAATATTTGCGTCTAGAGCCTTTGCATTGAGGGCTATCTGAAAACGGCTGTGGCGCTGAAGTTGCCTGAGAATGTGGAGTTGGTGGCATGTGAAACCCGCATGTGGAGCATTCGTTTGTGTGGGATGCTCTACCAGGTTCATTCCTAGATAAAGCACTCAAGGGGCACTAAGCATAGAGTGTGAAAACTGAGTTTCCTTGAGAGCTGCTTGGAAGCCTGATGGTGTGTGAAGTTAGTGAGCCAAATGGAGTTGTTCTCCCACAAGAACCACTTGGCTGATCCTTCTTCAATATGCCCATCACCAACATGCAGTGTTTCCTTGATTGAATTAGCTCTCACACCAATATTTGTGTCTAGAGCCTTTGCATTGAGGGCTATCTGAAAACGGCTGTGGCGCTGCAGTTGCCTGAGAATGTGGAGTTGGTGGCATGTGAACCCGCATGTGGAGCATTCGTTTGTGTGATGCTCTACCAGGTTCATTCCTAGATAATGCACTCAAAGGGCACTAAGCATAGAGTGTGAAAACTGAGTTTCCTTGAGAGCTGCTTGGAAGCCTGATGGTGTGTGAAGTTAGTGAGCCAAATGGAGTTGTTCTCCCACAAGAACCACTTGGCTGATCCTTCTTCAATATGCCCTTCACCAACATGCAGTGTTTCCTTGATTGAATTAGCTCTCACACCAATATTTGAGTCTAGAGCCTTTGCATTGAGGGCTATCTGAAAACGGCTGTGGCGCTGAAGTTGCCTGTGAATGTGGAGTTGGTGGCATGTGAAACCCGCATGTGGAGCATTCGTTTGTGTGGGATGCTCACCAAGCTTCATTTCAGTCCTAGGCACTCAAAGGGCACTAAGCATAGAGTGTGAAAACTGAGTTTCCTTGAGAGCTGCTTGGAAGCCTGATGGTGTGTGAAGTTAGTGAGCCAAATGGAGTTGTTCTCCCACAAGAACCACTCGGCTGATCCTTCTTCAATATGCCCTTCACCAACATGCAGTGTTTCCTTGATTGAATTAGCTCTCACACCAATATTTGCGTCTAGAGCCTTTGCATTGAGGGCTATCTGAAAACGGCTGTGGCGCTGAAGTTGCCTGAGAATGTGGAGTTGGTGGCATGTGAAACCCGCATGTGCAGCATTCGTTTGTGTGGGATGCTCTACCAGGTTCATTCCTAGATAATGCCCTCAAAGGGCACTAAGCATAGAGTGTGAAAACTGAGTTTCCTTGAGAGCTGCTTGGAAGCCTGATGGTGTGTGAAGTTAGTGAGCCAAATGGAGTTGTTCTCCCACAAGAACCACTCGGCTGATCCTTCTTCAATATGCCCTTCACCAACATGCAGTGTTTCCTTGATTGAATTAGCTCTCACACCAATATTTGTGTCTAGAGCCTTTTTATTGAGGGCTATCTGAAAACGGCTGAGGCGATGAAATTGCCTGAGAATGTGGAGTTGGTGGCATGTGAAACCCGCATGTGGAGCATTCGTTTGTGTGGGATGCTCACCAAGCTTCATTTCAGTCCTAGGCACTCAAAGGGCACTAAGCATAGAGTGTGAAAACTGAGTTTCCTTGAGAGCTGCTTGGAAGCCTGATGGTGTGTGAAGTTAGTGAGCCAAATGCAGTTGTTCTCCCACAAGAACCACTCGGCTGATCCTTCTTCAATATGCCCTTCACCAACATGCAGTGTTTCCTTGATTGAATTAGCTCTCACACCAATATTTGTGTCTAGAGCCTTTTTATTGAGGGCTATCTGAAAACGGCTGAGGCGATGAAATTGCCTGAGAATGTGGAGTTGGTGGCATGTGAAACCCGCATGTGGAGCATTCGTTTGTGTGGGATGCTCACCAAGCTTCATTTCAGTCCTAGGCTCTCAAAGGGCACTAAGCATAGAGTGTGAAAACTGAGTTTCCTTGAGAGCTGCTTGGAAGCCTGATGGTGTGTGAAGTTAGTGAGCCAAATGGAGTTGTTCTCCCACAAGAACCACTCGGCTGATCCTTCTTCAATATGCCCTTCACCAACATGCAGTGTTTCCTTGATTGAATTAGCTCTCACACCAATATTTGCGTCTAGAGCCTTTGCATTGAGGGCTATCTGAAAACGGCTGAGGCGCTGAATTTGCGTGAGAATGTGGAGTTGGTGGCATGTGAAACCCACATGTGGAGCATTCGTTTGTGTGGGATGCTCTACCAGGTTCATTTCAGTCCTAGCCTCTCAAAGGGCACTAAGCATAGAGTGTGAAAACTGAGTTTCCTTGAGAGCTGCTTGGAAGCCTGATGGTGTGTGAAGTTAGTGAGCCAAATGGAGTTGTTCTCCCACAAGAACCACTCGGCTGATCCTTCTTCAATATGCCCTTCACCAACATGCAGTGTTTCCTTGATTGAATTAGCTCTCACACCAATATTTGCGTCTAGAGCCTTTGCATTGAGGGCTATCTGAAAACGGCTGTGGCACTGAAGTTGCCTGAGAATGTGGAGTTGGTGGCATGTGAAACCCACATGTGGAGCATTCGTTTGTGTGGGATGCTCTACCAGGTTCATTTAGATAATGCCCTCAAAGGGCACTAAGCATAGAGTGTGAAAACTGAGTTTCCTTGAGAGCTGCTTGGAAGCCTGATGGTGTGTGAAGTTAGTGAGCCAAATGGAGTTGTTCTCCCACAAGAACCACTTGGCTGATTCTTCTTCAGTATGCCCTTCACCAACATGCAGTGTTTCCTTGATTGAATTAGCTCTCACACCAATATTTGCGTCTAGAGCTTTGCATTGAGGGCTATCTGAAAACGGCTGTGGCGCTGAAGTTGCCTGTGAATGTGGAGTTGGTGGCATGTGAAACCCGCATGTGGAGCATTCGTTTGTGTGGGATGCTCACCAAGCTTCATTTCAGTCCTAGGCACTCAAAGGGCACTAAGCATAGAGTGTGAAAACTGAGTTTCCTTGAGAGCTGCTTGGAAGCCTGATGGTGTGTGAAGTTAGTGAGCCAAATGGAGTTGTTCTCCCACAAGAACCACTCGGCTGATCCTTCTTCAATATGCCCTTCACCAACATGCAGTGTTTCCTTGATTGAATTAGCTCTCACACCAATATTTGCGTCTAGAGCCTTTGCATTGAGGGCTATCTGAAAACGGCTGTGGCGCTGAAGTTGCCTGAGAATGTGGAGTTGGTGGCATGTGAAACCCGCATGTGGAGCATTCGTTTGTGTGGGATGATCACCAAGCTTCATTTCAGTCCTAGGCACTCAAAGGGCACTAAGCATAGAGTGTGAAAACTGAGTTTCCTTGAGAGCTGCTTGGAAGCCTGATGGTGTGTGAAGTTAGTGAGCCAAATGCAGTTGTTCTCCCACAAGAACCACTTGGCTGATCCTTCTTCAATATGCCCTTCACCAACATGCAGTGTTTCCTTGATTGAATTAGCTCTCACACCAATATTTGCGTCTAGAGCCTTTGCATTGAGGGCTATCTGAAAACCGCTGTGGCGCTGAAGTTGCCTGAGAATGTGGAGTTGGTGGCATGTGAAACCCGCATGTGGAGCATTCGTTTGTGTGGGATGCTCACCAAGCTTCATTTCAGTCCTAGGCACTCAAAGGGCACTAAGCATAGCGTGTGAAAACTGAGTTTCCTTGAGAGCTGCTTGGAAGCCTGATGGTGTGTGAAGTTAGTGAGCCAAATGGAGTTGTTCTCCCACAAGAACCACTCGGCTGATCCTTCTTCAATATGCCCTTCACCAACATGCAGTGTTTCCTTGATTGAATTAGCTCTCACACCAATATTTGTGTCTAGAGCCTTTGCATTGAGGGCTATCTGAAAACGGCTGTGGCGCTGAAGTTGCCTGAGAATGTGTAGTTGGTGGCATGTGAAACCCGCATGTGAAGCATTCGTTTGTGTGATGCTCGACCAGGTTCATTCCTAGATAATGCACTCAAAGGGCACTAAGCATAGAGTGTGAAAACTGAGTTTCCTTGAGAGCTGCTTGGAAGCCTAATGGTGTGTGAAGTTAGTGATCCAAATGGAATTGTTCTCCCACAAGAACCACTCGGCTGATCCTTCTTCAAAATGCCCATCACCAACATGCAGTGTTTCCTTGATTGAATTAGCTCTCACACCAATATTTGCGTCTAGAGCCTTTGCATTGAGGGCTATCTGAAAATGGCTGTGGCGCTGCAGTTGCCTGTGAATGTGGAGTTGGTGGCATGTGAAACCCGCATGTGGAGCATTCGTTTGTGTGGGATGCTCGACCAGGTTCATTCCTAGATAATGCACTCAAAGGGCACTAAGCATAGAGTGTGAAAACTAAGTTTCCTTTAGAGCTGCTTGGAAGCCTGATGGTGTGTGAAGTTAGTGAGCCAAATGGAGTTGTTCTCCCACAAGAACCACTCGGCTGATCCTTCTTCAATATGCCCTTCACCAACATGCAGTGTTTCCTTGATTGAATTAGCTCTCACACCAATATTTGCATCTAGAGCCTTTGCATTGAGGGCTATCTGAAAATGGCTGTGGCGCTGAAGTTGCCTGAGAATGTGGAGTTGGTGGCATGTGAAACCCGCATGTGGAGCATTCGTTTGTGTGGGATGCTCTACCAGGTTCATTCCTAGATAATGCACTCAAAGGGCACTAAGCATAGAGTGTGAATACTGAGTTTCCTTGAGAGCTGCTTGGAAGCCTGATGGTGTGTGAAGTTAGTGAGCCAAATGGAGTTGTTCTCCCACAAGAA